>NW_015971553.1:366178-404408 GCF_000182565.1 Spizellomyces punctatus DAOM BR117
CAAAAGTTCCCAGTTTTGAGGGGAACGCGACGACGAAACGGTTCGCATAGCGATGGCCGGTAAAACACTAGCATCTGTGGATGCAGAAGACACGCGAAGACTGCTCGCCAACGTATCTTGGGATGGGGGATGTGGGAGAGAGGGACGTACAGGCGCTGGGGACGATGGTGCGGAAGGTCGCGGACTAGCTTGAGCAGATGGAAATTCAACCCTCTTTTCATTTCCACCAAGATTAGCTCTTGGTGGGGTAGGAGATGCGGGATGAGATCCCGTTCCCGACCTACTGTATGGATTGAAACCTGGCGGAGGCATGACTACTGCTGGCTGGATTTCACCTTGAGATCTTCTTGCGGAAGATACACCCACGTTTTCAGAACGCATTGGTCTCGGTCCTGATACGGATGTTTTGGCGGCCTGTCCATCAGATGGGGTATATTGTTGGGCTGGAGGATAAAGGTATCCTTCCATGTCCAATGGAGGTACATCAGGAAGATGCGGGGATCTCGGATCGGGTGGACCTCCCTGAGCACCCGTCACATTGGGAAGTGGTCTACGACGATCATTGATACGGGGTGACGCAGCTGGTGAGGGATTGGCGCTGGCAACACGACTGGAGGGTTGTGAATGCTGGAAGAAAGAGCTGGAGATATGAGATAATTCTGCTTGATTCCAAAAGAAATGTTTGTGGTTACCGGCTTATCCATTGCAACAAATCCTGCGATGATGACCAAACGTTTTGGATAAGGTAAAAAGTAGACTTCAAACAAGTTTGTGATTCATATTGATATTAACTTAAAATGGCGAAATACAAGAGTGATATAAATAGCTAGTCCATATCCCACCGTTACGTCAGCCATGTTTATTGTTACTTTAAAAAGACTTGCAAAGTTTATGACAACAGGGAAGCAGCCTCAAACTGACAGATCTTTGAAGTTTAGAACGACATCTCTACCACGCGACTAAGCGCTAGTTAGATACCATGGTTATTTCTGAGAAAGGGATGATGGAAAGTCCAAAGACGAACAGAATAATGTCGATACGGAATCGAGTCGTAATGTGCTACATAACATACCCTCCGTCAGCATTAGCAATTCTAAAGCCAAGATTTTCTTCTATGCGGCTTTCATTATCAATATTTGTATGGACAGGTTTATAACGTTTCTGCTTTTAGATCCCATTCCTTAGCGAACAGTTGGTCACACAGTGTTAACACTGTGTATGCATGGAACTCAAGTAAATGAAGGAAATATACTTGTGAGGTTGCCTTGATACTTTCTGCAAAGCTTGTCGTTGTCAAAATTGGCAAGGTTATGTATTAGTAGTTACGATTTTCCTGGATTGAAAGAATTCTTCAGGATTTATCTAATCTAGCAGGCATTTAGCAAAATGGGACCAGCGGAATAAGCTCTCGGTAAAGAGATGCTCTTCGCCGAGATCCACTGGGGGGATACACAGAAGTTCAGCTCGACCGGATACCAGCCTTTTTGAGCTGACCCCTTGTGTCGCGGTGATGACTGACACCCCTTGTGACATTACAGCGCGCTTGTAACTTCACAAAGCGTTGCAGTCCCGCGCAATGTGGAGATCGAACTCTGTGCCTTTCAGCAACTGAGAACGAACGCATTACCCCATAAGCTATCCCCACAAAGTCAAAATCAAATGTTTTAGACGATTGTTATATCACACAACTGAATTCACGTGAAGTATATGTGATAAGGCATGCGCAACATGTCCCATCCCAAAATTATAGGCAACGGAGAAGAACGGAAAAAAGCTTTCTTGCGTTCCATGGATGCTCCGCACAGGGGTCGAACCTGTGACCTTGGCGTTATTAGCACCACGCTCTAACCAACTGAGCTAGCGGAGCTGTCGTGTTATCTATAACTGATATGTTTATATTCATGACTTATCTTTGACGCTCCAGTTAAAGTAGTTCTTTGGTCGGTACCAAAATTCACCTACAGATTAATGCTCCTGCATTCAGTAGCTAAGATGCAGTCACCGTAACAGAATTTTGCATAATCTTACTAGCCCGCAGGCACTCGGTCTCTTGAGTATCTAACATGAGTTTATGCGGCTCCCGCTACTCGCTATGCGCATAAATTTAAATATGAATCTGCACAGGATTGTTGCCGCAAATTGTTACTATTTCATAAACTTCTAACTGGAATACAGCGCGATAATAGTCCGCTTGGAAGTTATTACTGTCCCGTTAAAATTTCCAGGTTAATCAATAGACAGCAACTGAATCCATCTGATATCTGGTGTTTGTGTATTGTGTGGGTATCGTCCAATGCAATAAAAAAAATAAATAAAACTACTGTAGAATAAATAAGAAAAGATCATCTCGGTATAAATTGCATTTGCCATCTCCTCATCGTCCCGTCTTCAATACAGCAACCTTCCTTGTCAATTTGGACTTTCTCACCTCTCCATCCCACGTCTGCTCCTCAACAATCGGCATGCGCCCGGCCACATAGACTTGTTCATAATATCTGCCTCCCACCCGCTCTCGGTCCACCGTCCTCAGCTCCCCCGTCTTCACCCACTTTGATGCCCTCTGATCGATATGGCTGAGCACTATATTCGTCTCAGCATCAACACGGACGTAGATTTTTCCGGTAAGCCGCACCGTCGAGTTTGGGATGTCGTCATTGTCCTTTTTGAGGCCAGTAGGACTGGAAAGTTGTTCGGGATGGACATGAGTGATGCTAGTCACCTCCATGTATTCAAATTGTTCTTGGACTTCAGTGGGGTCCCGGGTAATAGGGGAAGGACGGCCGCGTTGGCGGAAGGGTTTGACCAGCCGAATCAGCTCGCCCACGCTGATGCGTTCGGCGCCCAAGCGCACATGCTTAATGCTAGTTTCTACGAATCCGGGTTTGATGGGGGAAACTCGTTGGCTATCGATTTCCGAGTCCGTGGCAGTGCTCTCACCCTCTCCCGCCACTAAGCTGCTCTCTGGAACTTTCCCAGCACCGTCCTTGGTTTTCTTTGCTGCTTTCACGGTTTTCAAAGTCACATCCACGTTGAGAAAAATGTCAACGACATCGCCAAATCCTGTTGGAGATTTGGTCCACCTTCTTTCGGCGGTGTGATGCTCGTCCGGCGCGGCCCACCCCGTACTCAAGCTTATGGCTTGGGTGACGGCACGGTTGAAAACTGCGTCATCGGTGATATGGGGCTTTTGGCTGAGGTACGGGACAACCTTTGATGCTGGACATTGGATGTAATATTCGCCCTGGTAGTTGGCATCTTGAAGACGGCGTGGCGTTGGCAAGGTCAGTAAAGGGGCATGTGGAAGAAGGCGGAGAATGTAGTGGTGCCCAGGCGTTGATGAAGGTAGAAATGCCGCCTCTTCAGCAGCAGGAGCCGCGGACGGTTGTAAACCAGGCTCTTCCCGTTTGTCTTCCTTTTGGATGGTGTCCAGCAAACTGACCTCGCTCCCTGCTTCGGATATCTTACTTTCGCTAACGTCACTTGCTTCCTCTCCACCGTCAAGTTCCTGGTCCTTTCCTTCCTTTCCTTCAGATTCATCAGATTCATCCGCCTTGTTTTTCTTTTGCTGGTAGTCTTGTTCAACAAACTGCTGCACGCCTTTTCCTTTTCCCTTGCCGGACGCTGAACCCTCCTTACGCTTCCTCTTCTTACTGCTAGTGTCGACGACACTGGAGCGGGTTCGCTTGTGGTCAAATTCCCACAGGTCCTCTGGACCAATACCCTTCACATCCTCTGGGCTCAGGCAACCCCATATCCAGCCCTTATAGCCCTTGGACCCTTTGGAATAGGATGCACGTACATCTTCAATTGATTCTAATTCAGGTTCAATGGCGTAAGGAGTACGTTCGCGCGGTTGTTGCGGGCGCTTCTGCTTTGGAATAGGATATGGCTCTTTGAATATAGGTTGCGATGAAGGTCCAGGTAACGATGAGGATGATGGTGATGCTGCCGGTGTGGATGAATTTTTGATTGTGGATGATGCTGTTTCGCCGTCTGGCAAGGCCTTCTCGGTTTTCGCTCTTTTGGATGGTGATTCTAGGGTATCGAGAACGTCCGAAGTACGTTTGCAACGGGGTCTTTTAGGAGTCAAGTCAAAGTACTTTTCTTGGACAATTGATGATAAGGCTTGAAGTGGTTTTTGACCTTTAGTATCCCATCTTGCAATGACCTGGCAAAGCCACATTCTCTTAGCATCCATATCGGTAGATGCGGGATGATTCATCGGAGCCCAGACAAGCTCTCCGGGTCGGTTGTAGGAGAACCATGAACGATCTTCAGGTGGACTGGATGTGGCGGGAGGTAGCTGACCAGGTACAGCCGTTGGGAAAGTCTTGCGACCGTCGGAAATAATTCCAGGCTTTTTCGCTTCTTTCAACTTTTTGGGCGACCTTGATTGAGGTTCCGAATCGGATCGAGCTTTTGGCGGTCGGCCGCGTTTCCTTGTAAGTACTCTGGACGTTTCTTCAGATGTTCCCTGCTGATGCCAGCGACCCATGAGCTCCTCATGTTCTCGCATCCGTTCACGGAACTTTATCTTTTCAGTGACTCGTGCAGAACGCCGGATTTCGCTGTGTGAAGTTTCTGCTGCTGCGGGGTGCGTCGAGGTGATTTCAGTCTGCGCAGCCGATGTTGGGACGCCGCCGCGGCTTTTGGGAGGACGACCGCGACGCTTGGGTTCGTGCGCTGGGAGTGACAAGTGAGGGATATCGCTTGACGCTGAGAATGTATCAAGGCTGGGTTTTTCCGGGGAGGAGACGGATGGATCCGTCTCGGACGAGCTCGTTGGCACAAGCACTGGATACGTAAAAGGCTCACTTTCAAGAAAAAGCTCTATTTTTGGTTGAAACTTAACCAGTGGATGGCGCATAAAGACGGCAGCGCTATGGTCTTCGTTATCGGAGAAATCGGACCATACTTCAGAGCCTATGGATTTAAAGAAGGGGAAAGAAGGAACAGAAACCAGCAGGTGAGAAACAAGATGAGGAAATACCCAAACCCTCACACCAATGGCATTATCGGAACAGAACGGAGCATTGCTCCACAGCAAACGATGTAAAACCTACCATCCGAGTCATACTTGTCGCCGAATAATCTAAAGTTATTGTGACCGTCTACCAGTGAAGGCTCTTCAGCCTTGATTTGTTCCGTTTCGGTTGCCATTCTGCAGCGCAGAAATGAAGCGTCCGAAAGCAAAACAAAAAAAAGAAAGAAGCTGGATGTGGTTGTGCCAAAGGATTAATACCATAAAATTGAGTCAAGGAATACCAGTGCACTTGTTTGCTCACTAAATGTAGCAGGATTGCTCAAAGGTTGAATTTCCGTAGGTCAAAAATAAGAGTCGGCCTTTTTTTTTTGAAGAACCAAACGGCGGCAATTATCCGAAAGCCTTTTTTAAATTCCCTCCACTAGTGGGAGCACGAGGACGGATTATTTAACAAATTCTTGAACGTCTGAGTTGATGTCAGAATATAAAAAACCAGTCGTAAAAGTAGGCAAAAGAATGGGGGCAAGTCCCAAGAATAGCCACGGGATTAAAGCAAGTCAAGTCCCAAAAGTGTGCAACAAAAAGCGAGACGCGAACAGGGGGGCAAGTCCAGTGCTTGAAATTTCAACAGAATTTAAAAGAGTTGAAAGTTTACTTGGTTAACAGTCACGTGTCTCTCAACTTACCCCAATACGTTTTTTTTTATTTTATTTAATAGATATGAGGAAATGGAGCAAGCAAAGGTGAGGTAGACGATAGCATACATGCATGTAAAAGTGATGTATCCGTGTCCCAAATGTCAAATTATGTACAAAGCAATACAATTTGAATGCCAGTCCAACGATAACCAAGATGGAACAAAAGAACACGTACGAAAACTTGAGCAATGGGGGCGTGCAGAGTGTCGAAAATCAGTGTCTAGTAAATGACGCTGCACACAAAGCATTGCACGGGACATTATGCCAGTATCCGTGGTTGCCTGCAAGACGACATGGCTGACTAATGTTGATGTAACTCCGACATGGGGGGCAAAGCACATGGGCAGACAAAAAGGAGGGATAGGACTAGGATATAAGGGACGGAAATATAAAAAAAACTAGATATTCCATACCGTAGTCAAGAGCCGTGGCATTCCCCTGCCTGCACAGAAGAAGACTAAGTTGGAATAACTGGGTAACTAGTGGGCGGCTGCATGTACTTGTGCAGTTTTCCAATTGTTTTTGCAGTTTACAAGAGTCGTAACGATATGCAAATCAATCCTCAATGACGAAGGAAAATAGGGGTTTTCTACGGGTGTGGACGCCTCCCAGCATCCCCTTTATTTCCATCGCCTGTGTTAATTACCATGGAGTATTATAACCGTGTTGCGACATATACAATAAATATAAGATATAAGGGTCATTAAGGCAGCTTGGAAATCTAGCGATGCAGAACAAAAAAAAAGGCACATATTTTTACGTATTGCAGCCATAAAAAAAAATCAGGTTACAAGTAGACAACATATCGTCCTCAATCTAATGCTAACACAAGAAGAGATATCATCATCCTCGCGACCGCCGATATTGCGGACCACCACAAAGGAAGATTTTCTATCGGCCATAAACTTCACCATATCCTTCGCTAACGTAACCAAAGCCACCCAACGAAAACAACCTACTTTTTGGTTGTTCGCTTGACTAATGGAGTCAATGCACTCGACGGCGCTGCGATTCTCAAGAAGGGATGCTGTAGCAACTCATCTGCTGTGGCCCGCTTAGCAACATCCACTTCCAGACACCGTCCCAAAAAGTTCTTAAACACGCCGCTCAACTTTTCGGGGCTTTTCAACGTAGGAGTACCGTTCGTTGCAATGAGGTAAAGCGCTTTAAGTGGCTCTTCTTCCAAATATGGCGGTTCGCCTTCAATCATTTCAATAGCCATGATTCCCAAGGACCAGATATCAACTTTTGCACCGTATTCTTTTTGCTTGACGACTTCCGGAGCCATCCAGTAAGGAGTACCGACCATTGTAGCACGTTTGCCCCGATCCGCAGTCAGTTTGGCACAGAAACCAAAATCTGTAATTTTCACGTGTCCTTCAGAGTCCAAAAGCACGTTATCACTCTTAATGTCTCGGTGGATAATGCTACGATTGTGCAGGTGGTGTAGACCCTTTATGGTTTCACAGCAGATTGCGGCGATTTGCGGCTCGTTCATTGTGTTGTTGTCAATAATGTCGGTTAATGGCCCTCCCTCCATGTACTCCATGACCACCCACAACTCGCTCTTCACCAAGAAACTGTCGAGGTAGTTTACAATGTTTGGATGCTGGCTCTCCTTCATTACCAGGATCTCGTTTACGATGAGCTCCTTACGAGGTTGGTTAGCCAGGTCCATCTGTTTGATGGCTACCACTGTGTTGTTGCCCGTGTTACGTGCGACAAATACAGAACCAGATGCTCTATAAACGATCAAATGTTAAGATGAGCACGAAAATTCGAGTCTGTGATAACCGCATGCTGATCACATACCCTTGACCGACTTTCTTGACTTTGGCATAAAGAATGGTCGGATCTCCTTTGGAAACCACTGCTCGCAATTTCTCCATAATCTGTGCTTCCGACATTGTCGACAATCGTGTGTCTCGGCCTTTTGGGCTCTTTGTCGGAGCTGCAGTTGGAGCAGATGGTTCTTTAACTGGAGCCGGAGGACGCGCCGGCACATCCTGTGGCCGCGATGGTTGCGGGGGCGGTAGTCGCGAAGAGCCCCCATTTGTGTAAGCGCTCCCATTGGGGTACGCTGGCTGGCTAGGCGGTGGGGCATATTGCTGTCGATCTCGGGTGCGATCCAATGTCTCAGGTGGTCGGGGGACAATTGCGGGTCTTGATGGCGGGGGTGGCACAACACGTTGCTAAAGAGTGGTCAACACTCCGATACCTAGGCACAGGAGAATAAAATAGAGTAAACTTACTGAAAGGTTAGGTGATGACGAAGGCGTCATGTACGGAGAAGTGGCCTTTGCTGGAGGTGCTGGTGATCCATAACCACCGTTCTGCTGTGAGGAATAACCACTACCAGGATCGAGACGAGAGCGTGGTGGCTCCTCAGCTCGTCTAGGTTGTGGTGGTGACCTTGGCGCGTCCCGCCCTCGACCCATATTCTCAGTGTAGAATTCAAGAACATCCAAAACCGCCTGCGGGTTTTTGGTCATTTCTTCCTTTGAGATATTCGAGGATTCTAGGAGCGACTTCCATTCCCTTGGCAAACCGGTAAATAGCCCGCTATCCGAATCAAAACCGACATGAACCTTATGTACAAAGTTGGTAGGATTTGAGATACCCATTAACGGAGATCGCTGAAAACAAGGAAACATATCATGGGTCAGGACGAGAGGATGGGATACGTAATTTCTTCAGTAGCTTACCTGATAGATTTCATCCATCCACGAGTAAAGTTCCTCGTCACTCTTGCATGAGACATAGTAAGTCTTTTCTTTTGTCACAATCTCAAACGAGTATGGTTTTAATTCTGTCCGATTGACCGCTTCCACTTCTTTAAGAAATATGAGGGCCAATGCTTGGTATGTGTTCTAAAATGCATAGCCTGCATAAGCCAATGTCCCGGCGGCCCAAGCCAGAACCAGTGCGTTCCGCTTTCTACTGGACAAGTGCAAGTACCTCATTCCGATGGAAGGTCAACGTCTGTTCTCTCAATAGCAGCCACCGCTTGGACCACATGAACGAGCGGAACCCATCTTCTCGAACTGAACAATAACCCCTCTTCACCACATAAGACGACATGGTCACGCTCCTTGTTTGGTGGGCCTTTCAGTTTGATTCAACGACTGATAGAGATACTTTCGCTGTCTGGTTCAGGTATTCATTAGAGTTTTGTTCAAGCATATAAACGGTCCATAGATGGAATAGAATCTTACTAATAGACAAAACTAGCGCAAGTTTGGTCCGTTTAACCGATGCGGTAATAATATCCAGGTCCCCGATATGCTATTTACACTTCTGTCCACAACGCCAAGAGTTTGTAACCGCCAGCGACAAGGTTGTGATGACAAGCGCGATGGCAGGAGAGCAGAGGGAACAAAAGAAGGATAGACAGAGTTACAATGGCTGTTGCGCAAAAGTGACAGAATATTTTGAACGTTTCCGTCGCCCATCGATTTCCTACTGGCACTTGCACACACCTGGGTACCGTCCCAAACACTCCACCTCCCGACAAACAATATCGCGTTCCAGAAGGAAAGGTCAGTCGCGATTGCTCAAGTCCACAGCCGACAAGGTTGTTTGAACGGAGTATGGTCACAGCCGTTGTCAAAACCGAGCACAGATTGCGCTGCCTTCAACTGACAAGCAAAAAAAAAAAAAAAAAAGAAAGCCTGTCCGTCCCAACCAGCTGTTGCTTTGTCCGCCTTGGAACTTGCTCCTTTTGGCACAAAAGGGTCGAAAGCCCCACCACCACCGTCTGTGTGACGTTGTGATGGACCGCCTTATTTGATTACCAAATATAGGAATATGAAATGGCGCCGTAAAAATGGCAAGTTTTACAAAGGGCGCTTTCTGAACAAGGAGGGGGAATTAAACTCGCATGGTTTGTTTTTTTGAAAGGTTTTTGTTAACGGGATGTTTAACAGATATCTCCATTGTCTTGATTAAGCGGGTGTGATAGCCGTTGTCTTTAAGGCAAGATTCGGACAAGAGGATCGGGATGGGAATACAATGGCCCCAAGGCATGACCCTCCGTCTTTACTCGCCAGACATACTCGCAACATTGTTACAAAGCTCATCCTCCGAAAAGAGTCTGGACAGTCGGCTGGACGTGTGTCAACTGGCACATGATGTGAATTCTGACTTCTGCTGGTTAAGCTCACGTGTATATATTCTTTACGCAAGAGGTAATAAGAGTGTGCTGGTGACATGACAAAAGGGCAGTGTTTCTGACTGCTGAAGACGGCCGACAGGAATGTCATTTTGTGTCAATAGTGGCATGTGTCTCACTTTTTTGTTAACCATCGCGCCGCGGTTCCAGGCGCTATGTGTGCGTGACATGGTCTGCTGGCCTCGACGCTAATGGAGATGACAGACTGGAGACAAGCCGACGTCGTCCATGTGGATGGATTTACGCAAAGTCTGGATTGTTGGATCAGACAGCAGTCCAACATTCCTTTGTTCTGACCAATAAAGCACCTTTCACTTCAGCTTTATTCAAATCGGTTAAATAGTGAAGCGCGGCTCTGGTCTTTAGCTATTCTTTCATTTGGAAGACTGCCTGAACTTGGTAGCGAGCACTCTTGGCAGATGTTACTGAATTTTACACGCTATCTGCATGCAAGTCTGGTATGGGTTTATACAGCTTGGAAAAAAGTCCATAGATCTTACGGGTACTGAAAAATTCTCAAGAGCAATAGCAGAAGGGAAAGACTCATGCCAGCTCTGATCGGAAAGCTGGCGCTTTGTACAATGTTATAACGATACAGGTTGTCTCAGTGTCAACCACCTGCGCAGGTGCCCTCAAATGACCAGGGATACATCTCAATAGAGATCTTACTGTAACTTACAGAATGTAAGTCGTCACTCTTGTTAGAGTGATATTATAGTACCACAACACCACCATATCTAGTGTAGCCACAGGAGAAATCATAATTTCCGTGCAATTTCGGCGTGATTGAGACACAAGTCGGAGTATCATACACAGGGTTATATGAAAAGGAAGCCGCGGTATACAATAGTGCAAAGGGACGGTGGTCGGTGTGCGATCGCATAACGAGAGTTCAGCGTGCTTGATCGCCATGGCACTACTCGTTGACCCGCCTCCGCAGACGTATACGTTCATCTGCTTTAAGATTGACAATACAGGGCAAAGACCCTCACAGGTATGTATGGGCCTATGGCCCAATGGATAAGGCGCCTGACTACGGATCAGGAGATTCCAGGTTCGAATCCTGGTAGGCTCGTAAACTTTGCGCTCACAACATTTTTTGCCCTTTCCTTAACAAAGATCGTTTCCTTTTTGCATAGCGTTCTACGTATTCGCATATGGCGGAACTACGCACATACATCGCAACTTGCGGGCGGCATCATTTGCTTCGGTTCAACCGATGCGAGCACTGATCCTCGTGTTTTGAGTATGCCTTGCACGCCGCCCTATGCAGGTGATTCCAGTATCGTCCTACGGTCCGGCTTCAATTAATGTAAGTCGCCCGAAAGATCCAGATGTAACGTTATACCGTTCGCTTAAACGTCACAGTGGACAATGAATTCTCTATAGTCGCTTACTGCAGAGCACACACGCTACTGGCGGTGTGTGGTTGCACCGGACCCCGTGCAACAGCCTGCCAAAGTGCATCCGAATGCAGTGTCGTGTGATGATCGGCGCCGCATATGTTCTTTCCACTAGTTTTCTAAGCGTGTGCTTTGCAATGCATCGCAAATCCAGAGATCCTAACAAGGCACATCATCTGGTGATGACAGTGCAGTTGTGACGTGCGAGCTTCATGCTAGGCTGCTTTGGGTGTGGACGATAGCCCCGCTTCTGACAGCCACAATAGAGCGATTTGGGACGGTCGTGGTGTAGGGAGGGTGTAACGTGAAGGCGGTCCAGCCAGGAGTTCAAATTATTGCCATGAGACCAAAAGTCACAAAAATGCGGTGGTGTTCCCTCTGCCGCTGGAATGTATCCACATCTGGCTCGGATCTAGTAACTGCACGCTTACGGAATCCCGTTTTACTGCATTCCGTCCAAACTCATCTTTTCCGCGAAAGGACACCTTTAGGACTACATCGCTATCCGCGATTGATCGCAGATGCTCACATTTGAGATTCAAAATGATCGCTTTCTTCCCGCTCTGCCCCTGGTGAGCAATGTCGGATGGCAAGCGCTATTTGCGTTTTCCCAATTCCTCACTACATCGGGCCGTTGCGCACTTTCAAGGAGGTTGTCGATGAAGCCAGAGTTCTTGGAAATATAGGTAAAGTGCTCCCAACAAGGGTTTTGGAACGATTTCACCGTGCAATGAATGGCAAAGTATTGATTCAACCAATTGGGATTTGGGAGCAAGACTGCGGTTGAGGTAGCAGATATTTGAATAATACTATACGGCAGAATCGGCAGTCATCAATGTTCGCTCTGAACGATAGTGTTACCGGCAGAACTGAGACCAAGCTCTATTCCAGCGAGGCTAAAGATGAGACGTGTCGTCCGCATGCCCTCATTCTCTGCTCCTAGGAAGCGTACGGTCGGTCACAGGCTTACTAGGTCATGTTACTGTAAAAGTGGTATGCCATAGTGCCAGCTCCCGCGGCGCGGCGTTCGATGACATATCGTCGGCGAAACGTGGCGAAAGCGTTTAGGGAGAACTGGAAAGCGCGTTGCAGTCAAAGCTTTATCCACAGTCGATGCACGATTGACCGCGGTTTTCGGATAGATCCCACCCATTGTGTGAAAACCAATAGGTATGCGTTTGTATTGAGGAATGTCATCTGGGCATCTGGGCGGTTCGCGAGTCAGCCACACCAGCGCGACGCGTCAGCAGCCGTTTGAGTTGGCCGCGAATAGTGAGTTCGAGGAATGAAAAACTAGCCAATATAGGACTCGTATCCAAAAACATAGAACAGAAACAACAGACAAAGCGCAAGATGAAATAAGATAAGATCGGAAAAGATTATACAGGGAGTAAATGGCCAGAACTATCCTGGAAATTCCTCTGGCACTCCTACTCGTATTTTTGAAATCTTCAGCAAAAGCCTTCCCATTCACATTTAATCCCAAGACTTGCTCGAGACTGCTGATAATGTTAATATTACATTCCTCCCATCAAAGATGTTGCTGAAAACATTCCCGCCAATCCAGCTTCTACCATCCGCGTCCTGAGATCCTGGCATAGCTCGACGCGCACCCGTTGTTGGATGAGCGTCCACAGAGGTCGCATGTCCGATATCAATACACATCCCTTGTAAAGCCATGATTGATATAAAAAGTCGGGAGTAGTTAATGGTAACGACAATTGGGCCTTACCTTGACTTCCAAAACTGCCAGCTTCTTGCACTGGCTCTTGATGCGTGTTAAACTCTTATCCGTTATGGGGCAATAATTTACTTCCAGTGTCCTCAAGGACTCTCCGCATTCTTCGACAACCAGCCCAATGGCTTCGTCTGTTACTCGACATCCCGTCAAACCCAACTCCACTAACGACTTGCAATTTCGTGCCAGGACGTACAGCGATCGATCAGTAACACAGTTTCCGTCCTCCCTCCGACCCAGATTGATGTGACGCAGTCGCGTACAGCGTCGAAAGAGTGGACAGAGACCCTTGTCAGTGATGAGAGAGCAGAAGCGGAGGTCGAGGTGTACGAGGGTTTTATGGGAGAAGCGAGTAAGTTCGGATAGGGACGTATCTGTGATTTTGGGGACATGGGGTGTTGATAGATGACTTAGACGAGAGCAATGGTGGGCAGCGGTGACAATGGTGGCATTTGTGAGCATGTGGCAAGAATCAAGTTCCAAATGCGTGAGGTTATGGCACTGACGTAGGATGGGTATCATATGATCGTCGGTGATGTCGGAGAGCTGCAGCGAGAGCAATCAAGATAGGTCAGAGTGCGGCGATACAATAGATTGTCTCGAAAAAACAATAAAATGCTCACCTTGTAACAAACCAATTTCGTGACCATTCCTCCATACAAATGTGTATATTCTGGTGTCAACAAGCTTGACCTCCACATTTCGGGTAACAAATTCCAATCCTTCACAATAGTTGGCACCCCATTTCCACCATCGGTTGCCACCCGATTAACAAGTTTCTCGCTCACTTCCCATACTCCTCCCAATACGGCACCAATCACACTAAAAACACCGCCTCTTCTCCACTCTGCCTCTAGTCTGTCCTGACCGCGCTCCCTCAACTCTAACCACCGACTTTTTGGCGCAAAGGTTCGCAAAAGTCGTCGAAAGGTGTAAAAATTATCCAGTCGGAGTTCACTCCATAACATTTTTGTGGCAAACATGTTCCACGTTCGGCAAACCAAGGCGCATGTATATAGTTGTCGGAGTGTTGTGTCGGAGGTGCATGGGAGGTCGGAGTTGGAAGAATCGGGCAGTATGTGTCGTGCATTTTGTACGTAGGTTAGTATGGGGATTAGGATGTCGGGTAGTAAGAGTGGATGGAGGTTATCGCCATTGTGACGTCGGGGTATTCTTTGTGTCAAGCCGTCAACCGGTAACGACTTTGTCACGGCAAAGGACGAAAGCTCTGGTGCTTTTCCGGACTCGTTTCTCTTCAAAGCTACCAGTGGCGGATATGACGTCCGCTGGAATTCGCAGTGAGCGGACAGCGGACCTCTTTGCAGAGGGGGCATGTGCCGACTGACAGGTTTGTTTCGTTTTAAAGTGTACGAAGCGAAAGTAAAGTGTTCTTGTGTGTTTTCTTGCGTATTCCAAAAGAGTTTCCTTCTGTGCCGTGTGTGTTAATGGGGGTCAATTGCGAAAATGCCGCACAGTAAGGTTGCTTTTGAGGATGTGTTGAAGGGGGGGAAGCCTGTTGGTTGCAAAGGCAGGCTCTCCGACGCTCCCATGTGAAAGATTATCATTTCAACACACACCGCGCCCCTCTGCCAAAAGGTGTTTCCCCCCCTTTTCCAAGGCTTCTAAACCCCCCAGAAGCAAAACACATTTTGACCACACGAGGACATTCAACGACAATGACATTTCCCTCCACCACAGACAATCCCAGAGTCAATAGCGCTGTAAAGGCCTTTTTCGCTATCCACCAAACAGACCCAAATATCGTCGCATCTCCAGATCACACAGAGATCCCTTACTCGGTTCTCTACCATTCCCGCCTGGTTCACTGGACCCAAACCCTCTCCGCCCCCGATACTCCCTCCGAGCCCCTTTTTCTCGCCGCCCATACTCAGCATATCCGTCGTTGGACAGTTCCGCGTGCGTCGTTTCCAGAAGGGTTAGCTGGATACAAACGCTGGAGAAGCTCGCTGGCAAAGTTCCACGCTGAAGAGGCGGAAAGAGTGCTACGGGAAAGTGGGTACGGCGATGAGGATGCCGACATAATACAACGAGTGAAAGACTTGCTTCAAAAGCGAAACTTGAAAACGGACGCTGAAATGCAACTGTTTGAAGATGCCATTTGCTTGGTGTTCCTCGAAAAGGAATTCGAAGCCTTTGTCGCAAAGTACGATGAAGCAAAGGTTATTGATGTGTTGAGAAAGACTTGGGTAAAGATGGGAAGTAAAGGACATGAAGCGGCATTGCAATTGGCTGGTGGCCTCCCCGAAGACTTGCAAGCTGTTGTCCACAAGGCCCTAACGGAAGATGCCTCTGATCCCAAAGTTGCATAGGAGTATATACTTCATTAGCAGCGTTCCCCAGTCATTAACCAGGTGTACCATCATAAGGATGGCACACAAACCTGGCAGCCATGTAGAAAAGAGAACAGTACACAGGACATGTACATATCCAATTAATATTTCAGAATATCCATCACTAATCGCCCTAGCAGTATAGAATAGCACTGTCGCCCCTCTTGTATGATATAGCATTAAAGATGTAGCGTACTTGTTTACATGGCTGATGCAACTCTATTTGCATATCATTTTCTTATAGTACACCGCCAATATACTAATCGTCTGATATTATATCAAAGAGACCAGATACACCCTCATACACTGAGAACAATAAGAAACAATTCCACCATAACCTCAAGTACAGCCCCAAAAAAAACATTTCCTGATACTTTTTGTTTTGTCAATGCCGGTGATAACAATTACTACATTGATCCTTCCTAAACGCATTCGCCAAAAACTCGGCACATCCACAGGTTCCACACGGAGTAGCAGTCGTCGCATGATTTGATACAGGTAGCTGTCCACCGACGAAACTCATCCTACCTCGGCTCGCGGGTGAGGCAGGAGGAGGAAAGGGTGCTCCGCCAGCTGCAGAGGATCGTTGGACAAGTCCTTCCAAAGCAGCCGGAGAGGCCTGTGTAACCTGCTGTTGTGGTGGGATGGGTGCATTCGTGGGGACAAAGGAGAGACGGGAAATATGGGAGTACGGGCGGTCTTGCGGTCGTTGTTGGCTAACAGATGTGGGGGAGAGGTTAATATCAGAGTTTGGGCGGGGGGTTTGTTCGACTTCGGAAGATCTAGGTTGGTAGGCTGGGTCGGATCCTCCTGCCAGCTCATTTCGTGGAGGCATGGAAGGAAGGTTGTTGGTTAATACTCTGTGGATGGGACACATTGTAATAAGCACGGTAGGTGTATATAAATTCCGCAAAAAGTTAAACTTACTCAACATAATTGCTTGGGAACATTCCGACGGTTCCACTACCGTCAGAAAGTTCGCCTTCCCACCACCCTTCATCAATTTCGCAGACTACATTGATAATATCGCCTTTTCGCACTAGCAAGGTTCTCGCAGTTGAGCTATCAAGATACAGGCAGGGCGCTAGATCACTGAACACTTACATGTGAGTTCATCGGGTCCTTCGGCATCGAAATCAAAGAGAACGCGAACTTGTTTTTTCGCTGGGGACGTTGATGGTTGTGGGACACTCGCCAGAGGTAATGATGAAGCTGAAAGTGAAAAGTTATAAAGTAAATTGAGGTGCCAAGCTCCAAATCTGCTCTCAGGTATTTCTTACAGGAATCTTGTCTCTGTGGAATAGGCGCGGGTACTGTGGACCCGTTGGGTCCAACCATTGGGTAAACCATGGATCCTGCATTTGCAGCATAAGACAATTTGCGGTCCGGCCCAGTAGGTCGTGCTGTGGAGGGAGGCCCAAAACTGTCGCCGCTAGGCCGCCGCTGCGGTGGGTCATTTACACTTGACCGGGCAGTTACAGACATTCGTGCGGCACCAGCATGTGAATTGGGATTACGAGGGATGCTATAAATCAGACATGGTCAATATGACAGTGCGACTCGGGACGTATGGAGAACAGGAGGTAAAACTTACTCGGCCAAGGTTTGCTGCAAACCTGATATTATATCCAGACACTTTTTGTGATACGTCACTTCAGCATCCATAAAATTTAACAGATCCTCCAGCTGGTCTTCTTCATTGGAGTTGAGTTCAATCATCTTGTGTGTCGTGTCTGTTAGAGACTCTTCGTATTTTGATTGAGCTGCTCTCGTCTCCTCTTCCAGTTCCGGCTTTTCCTTTCGACTTTTCTGCACTTTGTTCAGTTTGGCATCAAAATCTAGGCGTCGTCGTTCCAGCTTTGCTTTCAGTTGCTGAGGATATGACAATTAAGAGTCACATAAGTGCCCACAAGGGTTCGGTGTAAAGTGTGCGAAGAGTTACCGTGTACTCTTTCATGTCTGCAAGAATTCGAGAAATATTGTTCACGTAAGAGTCTCGGACACGAGTCACCTGCGGGAGATATGCGAGAGTTTTGAGCTCCGAGATACTGGCATGTTCACAACAGCATTCTGGGCGTTGAGAGGTATCACTTACATACTCCAACTGAATATTGGCAATCCTTTCATGGCATTCCCCAAACTTGATCAAAGCTCTTCCTGCAAAGCGTGATTTAGATGAGTTGTTTTTGCGGCTTTCACTACACTTGACAAGAAGGTCCAATAGTACCGTAGTTTGAATCCTCATGTAGCATGGTTCCAAAATGGATCATTGCGTCCGCCATGATTTCCAGTGGCAGCTTCTTGGTTTTATCTGTGAGGGACTCTTTTCGCTTTCCTACACATTTCATTGGTTTATAGAAATCGATGTTCAAGCTCTTCTGTGACATGCGTACCCATGGATTTTAGATAAACTGCCAAAGCCTCATGAACTTTTTCCGTGAACTCTCGTCGTAAATCCGTCTCCTGTTCCAGTCGTTTGAATTCCTCGCTGGTTTCTGTAACGGACAATGGTGAGCACCCGAACGTGGTCAAGCCGCCACCGGTCTCTTCCAACTCTGCTTCAAAAGCGCACCTGTCTTTTGCGAGCTGCCCATTTTCTCCCCTGAAAAACGCAACACTCAGAACAACATGTATATATTTCGTAGGCATCCACGGGACGTTACCTGTCCACTACAAGAAAACAAGGGTAAGTCCAAAAAAGACCCTGCCACTCGCCAAAAAATGAACTCGTAACAAACGTATACGAACCTGACGCAGCTGCCCAAACTTTTTCCCAAGAGACGCCATCTCGCTAGATTTCGAGTCGGAAAAAAGGGTCCGCCGTCAGCGTCAACTGAATACCACAGAGATCATGAACACGCTTTATACGGCACCCAACACGTAACAATGACAGTAATACCTCCGGTGAGCAGTCTCCCAACCCAACGTTCAAGGAGAACCACAAGGACGTGATGAGAAAGTCGAAAGTAAAAAACCGTCTGTTCAAAAAGGGAAACTCCGTCTCGAATGGGGCCGGGGTGCTGTAAAGGGTTGTGGTTCTTAGGACCTGTCGATCATTATTAGGGCGCGTTTCTACAGGATTTTCTCATGGATCACCCACATATATACCCGTGCGTGTATGTTTGTAATTTTCGATATCTGTGGATGCAAAGAAATGTAAGTAAATGGGGAGTGTCCGTGGATTCAAAGAGCAGATATTCTATCTTGAGCCGTTGACATACCGAGGGGATGTGAATATCAATATCACCAATGTACGCATCGTGATGATACCCGCTTGCCAACATTTCAAGGCTCTCTTAGCTCAGTTGGTTAGAGCGTGGTGCTAATAACGCCAAGGTCATAGGTTCGATCCCTATAGGGAGCATCTCGACGTTCAACACTCTTTTTGTTGGCTTGCAAGAAGCCATCCCGACGACCAGTTTCATAGAAACTATATATGCAAAAGTTGATACAGACAGCGAAACCAAATATCGATGATGTTATTGTCAGAGCACAACCTGACTACGTTCATCACTGCACGTTTTCTTGGACTGTCGATTTGACAAGTATCCATCTCGATCATCAGTTATTGTTTCAAATTTTATACGAACAAGGAGTTCTAGTCGTCTGGGAACACTACCTGAATACATCAGCATACTATTTTCTCGGAACTATTCGTTCGCTATAAAATAACCAAGTCATTGAATACATATGATCAAAGTATGTATGATCAAAAACACCGAGACATGCGTATTCGACGCTCTCTTAGCTCAGTTGGTCAGAGCGTGGTGCTAATAACGCCAAGGTCATAGGTTCGACCCCTATAGGGAGCACTCAACGATGGGTCTGTATTTTTTTTGCACCTTGTTAATGCTAATTTTTTTATTTTTTCATGTCGTCGGAGAGTAGCTATGCGATGCATTGTGGTTCATGAAAAATGTGTATTAGCTGTTTACAAACTGTACATGATCCAGGCATATTATATCATTTGCTTGTATTCGTAGTCTTGATTGACTTCGAACGAGGCATCCAGCACATCGCTACACATGGTTCATGAAAAAATTGTATATTTAAACCGTCTACAAACTTTAGAGAATACCAACACACCATACATGAATTAAGAGAAGAAGAGGGGGGGTAGTATAAAAGCGTAGAAAAGGATGGGCGTAAGGAAAATACAGAAAAAAAGCACACACACACACTACACACACACACATATATTACCAATTTACTCTTTCAAACACCCTGATCAACCAACACCACATCTTTGCCCTGTCCACTCTGAATCCACTCTCGTAAATCCTCAGGCACATCCACAACACTACATTTGACCTGCTTACATTTCGCCTTTTGAACAACCCACAGTTGTTGATTATCCAACGTCCAGTACCCATTATTGTCAAAGACACGAAGGGGGGGTATATCATCCTGGGAGAGGGTGTTGCGAGTTAGGTCCGTGACGAGGTGGTAGAGGGATGTACCATTGACGAGTGTTTCGGGGATAGTGGGGGTCGTATAAGATAGGGTGGAGGGATCCAAAAAGATAATGGTGTCATGGGTGGAGGAAGGGGAGGAATGGTCCCATCCGAATCCGGAATCGCGTTTAGGGCTTTTGGAGTTGGAGCGTTGGGGGAGGAGGGATTGACGGAATTGGGCTTCGTAAATGTAACTGAGGGCGAGGTGGTGGTCAATGGTTGATTGTTCTTGGTTGCTAGTTTTGGTAGGGGTTTTGTAGTGTTGGATGGCGTCCGTGATTTCGTCCATGCTGTAGCCGTATTTGCCTTCTACCCAGCCGTTGAGCCATGGGTTGGGCAGCGGGGAGGGGTCAGTGGCTTCTAGCCAGCCTTCAGCGTATAGGACAAAGTACTCGGTTTCGGCTAGCTGGTCGGTTGTGGCGTTGCGGGTGGTGGTTAATTGGTAAGCGAGGGTGTCGAGGTTTTGGAAAACCGGGTGAGTTCTGGGTAGAGGGTGAGGAGGAGGCGAGTGGCGAAATGTGTTACGGGCATGTTAGTTTTACATGTCGGTGAACTCTGTGTGGAATTGTACTATGCATACCTTTCTTGTATTTGTCCCTTGACTTGAGCCACACGATCTAGCATCATATCTGTTTCGCCATCATATTCGTCGTGCTCAGCACGACTTTGTTGGTTTGGCGATGTGGAATTCTTGTTGTTTGGCACTGCTCTTGCATCGCCTCTCGTTACGGACCGTCCACGCGCAGTTTCGTTCTTGGGACCACTGCTCAATGAAAATACCGAGGACATGGACGAAAAAAACGACGTGAGGCCAGCTGTTGCCGTGGCTGGGGCGGGAGCAGGAGAAGTAGTACTTGTGCTGGAGGTGCCTAGACTCCATCTACTCTTGCTCTGTGTGGGGGCAGTGTTGAGAGTGCCAGAGGCTGCACGAAGGAGGAGTCGTCCTCCTTCTTCAGCCTCCACGTTTCCGTCAACCTGTGCATACTCCAAGTTGGGAGTAAGGAGGCTCAGGGATGACGAGCGAGTTGAGCCGGACGGCAGCTGTACTTCGACAACCGAGCCGCCGCCGCCAATGGATGAAACAACGTCATCATCCAGGTCCTGACCACCATTATCCCCAAATGTAGAGCTATTATCACCACCCGCAGCATGCCGAAACAAATCTTCAAATTCTTCACTAGCGACGGGCGCACTGGGAAGAGGCACGGTATAATTAATGTTCATCTCGGGTTGTGCCACCGGACTGCCATCTTCAGTGGTCTCCTCTCTAGCCCACGCCAGAGCTGCGCGCATGTTGGGATGCTCAATATTGGTATCATATGCTGTTCCTACGGCGATAAAGTAACCGTTCATCTCAGCCGGCGAAAGGCCGACAATCAAATGTTTGGGGCTCTTGCGAATGGTCTGGATCAGAATTTTTTCAAGCCGAGGGGGTAATCCCTCCCATTCGCATTCTCTATCCTCAAATCGGATGAACCAGCCTCCCAATTTGGATATGGCCACGTAATCGACAGGCGGATCGCCTTTGGATCTTCGCTTCAAGAGATCGCTCAAACCGCTCGGTAGTCGCTCCCAGACAGATGTCCCATCTTCTCGGGTCAATAGCCATCCACCGCCAGGCGCAAAGACGAGATTTGTAACATCTGCATCGGCGTCATTATGAAGTGCATCAAAGAGTCGTCCGCGTGGGGGAAACCCAGATGTGGCAAACGATCCGTCATCAAAGGACACAAACCACTCATTGTTATCCGACATTCCCATCTGACGGACACCCGGAAGTGTGGAATTGCGTTTGTTTAGCTTTGCATGGAGAGTGGGTGGAAGGTGCTCCCAGCCAGAGGTACCGTCCGACCAGCGGATATACCAACCTCCTCGTGGGCCGAATGCGACGGTCATTGGGTAACGTGGGCCAGAAGGAGTTGGCATTGGACCATCCGACAGATTCTCATCCGAATCTGCCAATCCTGCGTGGTTCGGCTCTAATGTTCCGTTCAATTCAGCGGGTTGACCATTAGAGCTAATTGCAGGCTCAGTCTTTTCCAGTTCCAGTTCTTGCTCAGTCCCCATATCTGCGTCATTCGTGGTATCTTTTACAGCCGATTCTTGCACCTTGTTAGGGGACGAAGGGGTTTCCTGTTCCACTAACAATGATTCTTGTGGATCAACAGTTCCCATCATTGCTTTCTTTGCATGCGCGCTTGTTCACGATGTGTGACTGACAATGGAACTCTGCACGAGGTGGTATTGGTGGCACTACACTAACGAAAAGCAAGTTGAATGAGTACGGTGCCCTCCATTTTCAACTGCGAATCATCACAACATGTATGCCGCCAAAAGATCGCTACTACTCACACAAACAAAAGTCTCCTACGCAATGCCTTGTTTGCTCACTCTCTAGCAAAACGTGGGAATGCCCGAGACCAGGTATATCAGAGAACCGTCCTAGTATCAACCTTTTGCTCGCTTCTCTTGCCCGTCAAGACGAGTATCTCGCGAGATGAAAATAAAAAAAAGAAAACGGTAGCAATGGCAAAGAATATCCCAGCACGAACAAAAAACTTGTCAAGGACAAACACAAACCCAATGTGTACTTTGCATCTCCGCCACGCCCATTTAGCGGTCGAATGGAAGCGCGTGTTTGCCGTTTACATTCCAATTATGCATTCCATCCCATTCCAGTTGGTAATAAAGGCCACAAACAGGTGATTTGGATTGACTGGATCCAAACAAGTTGGCCCATCAGGTGGGCAATGAAACCACCATGGAGTGTTTCATCTGGAAGATAAACAAAAGAGTGAGCATTTGGGATAATTTTTGGAGAATGTCGGACGGAATGAATGAAAACGTTAAATGACAAACGGCCAAGGATTTTGGACAGTTGAGGATGGAAATCGCTACATCTTTGTGTGCATTTGGGGCTAGCAAGCAAGCATTGAAAAGACGCAAAGAAAAACAAAAAGTGTTCAAAAGTTGTGTGTTGAAATTAGGTCGAGTGGCGTCCTTTTGACATTACACTTTTGAATAAGAGTTGCCTGTCATGAACGGCCTTTGTAACCAATCTGCCACAAGGACTAAAATAGATCCAACTACCTCACCCGCTTACTGTTGGGCCACATGCCCACCTAACACGAAATCTGTGCTGTTGTTGCTGATGGGACGATCCGATATCCAAAGCATATACTTGGAATCAAAAGAATTAGTTGAAAAAGATTGGCGTACGATGGTCTGTATGCTCCGCACAGGGGTCGAACCTGTGACCTTGGCGTTATTAGCACCACGCTCTAACCAACTGAGCTAGCGGAGCTCTCATATTTTCAAGGGGAACTTTGTACTACCTATCCTTGAGCAAGCCTTCCCAGACAGCAAATGTCCAGAGGTCAACGAGTAGGATGATTACGGACGAGTGTGGAAAATGTCCCAAAAATACGACAGTGGGTGGAAAGACAGTATAGAGAATGTACATGATATGAAATACTCTTTCTACATGACAATTGGATAAGAAACATTTGTCTAAAGCCTTACAAACGGAGAGAAAGAAGTGTCAGGCAGATGAGTTTGATACTCTCAAAACACACGGACTGATTTCACACTTATTTTCACACTCTCACACTCTCGCTCATTCTCCCAATTGCAAATACATACACACACACATATACTCCATATGTTTTATTCTCTCATATCCAAACGTATTTATTCCCATATTTTCACTCGTAACTCTCTTTCATCCCCCAAAATTGTTTTACAGAGAGTGAAATTTAAAGAAAACGCGCAAAGGGAATTTCACACATCTGTCAGTTCTTTGGTTTTTTATTTTTTTTTGTTAGCGGCAACTGGAATTGTTCATCAGCATACTACATGTCTTGTTCGCAATTCCCATTCTGGTTTTTGACATTTGAGTGAGCCTCTTTGTCTCTCTCCTTCTTTCATACGCAAGTTTATGACGGACATGTGGTGGTGGTGGTGGAGGGGGTGGATAGGAGTGCAGATCGCGTCTCTCTCACTCCTAGTCCATGCTGCTCCCCATCCACACGAATGCCCAGAATTCCCTTCTAGCTGCAAGTATCTCTTATTGGGTTATTCATAGAGTGCCATTGGCTGACTTTTTGTATTCTTTAATATTCTATAGGTGAGTGCATACCGCTATCACCTGGTTGCTCTTCTCAAGGCAAGCCATGTCAACCTGGATCTCCAGACTGTGGAATGGCCGTTGGGACAATGCCTCCCAAAGTCACATTTTCCATACCTGCCACCGCACTGCCAACCGTCACACCCAGCCCATCTTCTTCTTCTGTTTCCTCGCCAATTGCAACATTGTCGATTCCGTCAACACAACCCTCTGGTGGCGCTCCCGTCCCACTTCCAACAGCTTCCTCTTTCCCAGCAGGCGCCCGCTCAGGCGATCCCTCCTCAACATGTAAAGTGTCATGACAGGATAGTTAAAAAGTCTTGCAAGTTGGCTAATCTTTAAATCTTTTTACAGCAACTCCAACACCCGTCGTGGGAGAGCGATCCGAAATCCAAGGTGACTCAAATGGTACAAATCTTGGTCTTGCTGTTGGGCTCCCCATTGGCCTCCTCGTTCTTTTTGCCCTTGCCGCCTTTTTCGTATATCGAAAACGTCGAAGCCAGGCCGTCCCCTCATCAACGCTCATGTCGCAAGGAGACGGATTTGATGGACATTCAAGTCTGGACTCTGCAATAACATTGTCCGTTCCACCTCCCATGACTCAAGTGGGAGCGAAAACCGCCCTGGGTAGCACTGCGCGTGACTTGGAATTTGGGAATTTGAGCACCGTGTCTGGTAATGGAACGGCAGTTCCTGCTCCAGATCCATCTGGTGGAGCGGGAGGGTCGATAGGCGCCACTGCCCTTGCCGGGGGTTTGGCTGGTGGAGCTGCAGTGGCTGCTTTAGCTGCGTCGTCGCCTCCTGAACCGTCTAGCGTGGACCGCGAGGTAGGCTCCGCTGCCCTTACCGGGGGTTTGGCTGGTGGAGCTGCAGTGGCTGCTTTAGCTGCGTCGTCGCCTCGTGAACCTTCTAGCGTGGACCGCAAGGCAGGCACCGGTCAACCTGGAGCGGCCAGTGAGGCTGCTTCCGCGGTCACCGCGGCTGGCGCGCTTCCGAGTAACACTCAAGAGACGCCGGCCTCTACGTCCTCTGCTGAGCAAGGACTCGAGTCAACTGCAAACGTTCCAGAGGAAGATGATCTAAAGGACAAGATGCCTGCTGGCGGGCCGATATTGGAGCAAGGCAACCCTGCTGAGCAGAGTGAGCCTGTTGTTCCTCCCAAGAGCCCAGAAAGGGAGGTCACGGCCATGGCACCGGCAGCCGAGACACCCGTGGCGCTGGCAGCTGAGACGTTGGATGGCACACCACTGAATCCACCGTCACCAACCTCGTCTAGTTCACCCTGGGACATGGATCAGTTCACTCGCAGCAATACCTTGTCTTCCTTGACATCCGCAAGTACCGGAGCTGGAGCCCTGGCGGCTCTTGCAGCAGCAGGAGCGGTAGCCTCGACGTTGGAGCGTTCATCACCGTCACCCGAAAACGCGGCAGAGTCGGACGGTCGGTCCATTTCATCTGGTACATCTCGCACCTCACGTTACCTCCCAACTCTTTCCCGCCGCGGAACACTCCGCACCATTGACGAAGTCATTACCATCATTGACGAACGAACGGGTCACGTCCTAGACAAAAAGACAGTCACGGTCACTGAATACGAGGGTGACATGTCTGCTCTTGAGGCTCAGAGTGCAAAGATTGAGATTGCTGGGGCAGAAATTGTTGGTGTTGGGGAGACGGTCACTGTAGAGTATGCGGATACCGGAGTGGCGGACGGTGGAGATGGGACTGCAACGGTTGTGACGACCATTACGGATCTGAAAGGGGAAACTCAGACGCTTGTTAGCGATGTGAGTAGTGTCAAAACGAGGACTTCTGAAGACGCGTCATCTCCTGCCTCTATCACTGATGTGCCGGTGCCAGACCCCGTACCGGACCCGGTGCCGGATGTTGGTGGCGAGCCATTGCAAAGATCCCCTAGCATTCATAGTACTGCGGCGTCCCCTGTCTTGTCATCCAATGAGGAGACAATATCACCAGAGATGCTGGGGGAACCCGTCGTGCAACCCGCTGAGGAGGCCGCGGAGCCCATAAGCACTCAGTCTCCTGAATCACCGATAATGCCTTCAGAACCAAACGATCCTACTCAATCGCAATTGGAAGAAACGAAATCCGTAGACTCTGAACGAACGATTATCCGTCCCATAGGATCGTTGGAGACGATCGTCCCACCAGTTGTACAACCCCCTGAAGACTTTACGACATTACCCACACCTGAGGCGCCGGAACGCCCCGTCATGGAGCTTACAAACGTTTTAGGAGACAAGTCCCAGATTGTGGACCATCAACTTGATCCCAATTTATCACGGCCAACGTATCGACCTACGAGTCCGACACCACTTGGTCCCATTATCCTTTCGGGAGGAGGAACCCGATCCGTTCGAGGAGCAACGGACGCCAGCCGACGATCCACTGTCCTCTCGTTTGCACCACCCGACCAAGACGACATTCCCGATCTTTCTGCCTACCACCCACCCGCACCTACCTCTCACGTGGTGATTAACCACTACTACCCCGTCCGTCCCGACGAAATGGCCATGCAAGTAGGTGATCTGGTCGGTATCGAACGAGAATACACGGACGGATGGGCTCGTGGCCAAAACATTACACATGGACGTAAACGCGGGTTTTTCCCACTGAATATTCTCACACCCATTAAAAGCGGGCCTAGTCAACGTGTTGCCAAAATTGGTGGTCGATCCTGGTTGGGACGTACTACTAAAGCCGATGAACTTGAACGTCGAGCGAGTATTGTTCCTCCTTCTCGTGACGCGTCCCTCCCCACCCGCTCCCGAACCTCTACATCCGATATACTCATTTCAGAAGAACAAGAACCCCACACCAAAGTCATTAGACACAACACGGCACACACACAAGAACCCGATGGAACGTCTGTGGAAACCATCACAACCGTAACGCGGACCGGTGAGACTCCGAATTTGGTTACCCGTGTTGTAAGACGGGCGAGTAAACGGAATGGGGATGGGACCGTGACGAAGCGGGTGAGTGTTAGTATTGTGGATGTGGTTCAGGAATTAACGAGTGGGGATATATAGATTTGTGGTATATAGATTTCTTTTTTTTTTTTTTTTTAGTGGTTGTTGTTTGTTGTTTTTTTTTCTATGCGTAGAATGAGATTTTAGAAAATTATGGGTTTTTATAGAATAGAATAGATTTTTTTGTTTTTGTTTTTTTAAACATGTCTGTGTGTTGGTTTTTGCAAAATGATGGTTTCTTTATCAGATACATGATTGTGCTGTGACAAGTACACTTTTGTAGAGCAAAACCAAAAAAAAACGTTTTCTTGTGTGCAAATGTTTTTGATGAATATATATATACAAGTATCGTGATGCGTATGTCCAACCCAACACCCACCCCAACTCCAAAAAAAAAAAAAAAGAAAAGGCATAATTACAAAAAAGTCCCCTATCCACGCCCCCTCCAAAAAACTTAAATAAAAAAAAAAAAAAAGCCGATATCTACATTAACGCCAAAGCCTCCAACGTAAACTCCTCCACAACATCCCTAACAAACATTTCAACCCCTTTCAACTCCTCACCAAAAATACTGGTCAAGTACTCTAGGACACCTCGGGCGGTAACACTATTCAAATCCCGTGTGCTTAAAAAAGCGTAAACATGATCTCGAACCGCTTTTTTCAATTCTTGTGACAAATTTGGGGAATTGGATGCAAATGATGATCGGAGTGTCATGCCCGTTTCAGCGGAATTGGTTGTCGCGAACGAGGGGTAATGGGATGTTACGCCCGATACGACCCGGAACGAGCGGGACGATTTTCGGGAGGAGATGGATTTTCTGTAGAGGTTGTAAGGGGAGATGACGTCTGATGGGGGGCGGGAAGAAGTAGAGGTTTGGGGGTCATTGTCGAGCATGGCTGCTAATGCGGGTGTCATGACGGGTCGTAAAAAGGATTTAATGGGGGGTGTGGAGATGGGGGTTGAGAGGGGGTAGTAGGTTGCTTCGGCGGGGGTTAGGAAGGAGGTTGTGGAGGCGGGTGTGGCGGGTAAGGTTGTTGCAGCGGAATTGATGGTCGGTGTTCGTTCAAGGGAGGTTTTAATGTGGTAGGGTGAGATTCGGTTCCGTACGTAGGTTGCTATAGGTGTATCCAGGTCCGTGTCGGTTAATCCATGGTCAACCATGTTGATACCAACTTGGTTGGTAGGTTCTTCTTCGGTTTCAAAAGGCATTAAAACGGGTCCCGTTGACAATTTTCGTTTATCTCTTATGGAACCAGGGACATCTCCGCCACCACCACATGTTGCATCCGCACCATGGACACGGACCCACCCCGCCCGCTCCACAACAACCGTATCACTCCACACGGCACGATCCATGCTCCAGAATCCCCATAAGGGAATCACAATCTGGTACAATGGGATCCCAAACACCATGTAGGCAAACAAGGGAAACAGGCTCTTGATGTTGAGTGTAGCGAGGAAGAGGAGGGCTTGGAGGAGAAAGAGTGTCCCCATGGCGATAGAGACGAGGATATCGGTGTTCGTGAGTGAAATGGCGGGACAGTGCTTGATGATCACTAGCACGATGATTCGTGTCACGATATAGTACAAGTACGCAGTTGCGACAGGGGATAGGGTCATGGTAAGGACTTCCACATAGGCCATGAGCGGCACGATGGGCCGACGAATACAAAACGGGATAGAGGACAGGATATTGTACCGTGCGTTGAACGATCGACGTTGTTGTGCCATTAACGTTCGAAACCGTGTCGGCATATCCGAATACGCAACAGCTGACGAGTTATATTCTAAATGATTCGGCCGTGGATGCGCTTGGAGGAGTAACGGCGGTAAAAACTTGTCTTCACCTAAATGAAGAGCGTTTTGGGTGGACATGTCACAAGCCGTCCGTGCAAACTCGCGCAAAACCCGTTCAGACACTAAACATGGCGTTCCATCTTCAAATGAGAGTCGGTACACGGCAAACCCGCCGCCCCATGATCTTCCCACGGAACCCAAGACGGAATCGAGACAAGGTGCTAGGTGATGCAGGTGGAACCATGGGTAGGCTTGTAAGATTGTTGCAAAGGTCGTTGTTTTTGACACGGGTTGAAGTGTACCGTGAATCGCCATGATGGTATCATTTCGCTCCAATCGTCCGACAAGGCGCTTCACGGCGTTGGTCTCCACATACGAGTCCCCATCAATAACAGCAAAATATTTGAACAGCGTCGGATCCATTTTTAGTTTACGTGTGATTTGCCTATGAATCTCGTGTTCGAGGGGGGTCAAGAGAGCTTGGGAGGGTTGTGTCAAGTTCATGAGATAGTTTAAAGCAATCAACATGGAATCCCGTTTTCCTCTTGTCCCGGGTAATGTCGTCTCATTATCACTCCCGCTCTTGACCACAACGATATATGGAATCTGTGACCCTTTTGAAGCGGTAAAGACGCCGGAATACACTCGTGCGGCATTGACTTTTCGAACGCCTTGTCCGATGGATACGTACGAGTGGGTAGATGCAGGGAGACCCGAGCACCCTAGAATCCCCGTCACAGTGGACCCACAATCACGGTACGACCCCGGTCGAACGGCGACACCATCCACAACGACAAACAATAACCGCTTCATGGCATCGTAATTGCTATTCACGATGGACTCTATCGATCGCTGGATCGTGACGGCTTCCTCATTGTAAACTGGGACAAAAAAGATTGTATACGGTGCGGTCGTTAACCGTGGTGCCGACCCCGTCGAGAGCGTCATGAAAATCTTGATGACAAAACTCAGGTATACCAATGCCCCCACGCCCAGTAGCACTGGGTTGAACTTGAACGTATCTGGCGGCATGGCATCGTCCAATACACCCGCGAAAAACAGCTTGTTCATGGCATTAATGTTTTGGACTCGATTCGGAATGGATTTAAACGCTGCGGATGCGTCCCCGCCTAGATTATTCATCAAGGCTCTCGTCACGGGTTCAGAGAGAAACGCTGTGCTAGGATTGATTTGTTGTTGGTTGTCTGGATATCGGGTCGCAATGCGGAGGTACCAAGTTACATCGTAGACGAGTGAATCGATAATTACTAGTGCGGCGCTGGTGTCAAGGTTGTTGTTTTGTACACTGATCTCCTCTGCATTATGGAGCACATCTGTTGACCAAACAAACATGGCGTGAGAATGGGATGCCCGCCTGAACCTGTGTAATACCGTTCACTTACATCCAACTACACTCTCGCTAATAACCCTCTCTGTACTCGACGTAAAACACAAGGCATCATTCCCGCTCTGTCTATCCGGTGTGGGACAATTCTGCAGCATTTGACGCGAGGCATTTACAACGTATCCCGGCTCCTGCATCAATCGGGTGTTTAACCAATTGTCCACGGCACCCATACTCGTCGCCACGGCATTCAAATCGGGATCCACGAGTCGAGAAAAGTTGAGCGGGCGGGATAAGAGCGCAAACGTGGGAAACATTGTCGAGACATCTTGACCCGCATAAGGCGAGACTTGTTTATTAATGGCTTTACCCATTGGATCCTGTGACGTTGAAAAATCCGCTACACGGCCATTGACTGCCACAAAATTCGTATCGGCCAGATCGGAAGTCGAAAAGTTTGTACGAGGGGGAGCGAGGAATCTACCAGCGATTTCCACGACCGCGACAAACGCACCAGAAGCCACCAACACGATGGAAAATAATAGGACTTTTTCCCTCCATGCTTGACGTTGGGAATCCGTTTTGAAGCCCACCCATCGCAGAATGACATTGGGTATCCAAAATGTGATCAACTTTGCAAGGAACGGCCATGCCCGTCCTCTTGTCTTTGCTCGCTGTCGATCAAAGCAATCCAATGGTCGATCGACAATGGTTTCTTGCATGGATGATATTGACGATACCGACAATGCACTGTTTCTCCTCTCTTTTCCGTCACCTCGTCGTTCTTGTCCTATTGACGATGATGACGATGATGACGATACAGACGCTGACCGTCCATGCTCTTGTAACCTCTTTCCACCGTCAGGATTCTCCCCGTCCGATGAAGTGGACATGGTTAACGTTGTGTGTATGTGCCAATACAAGGTTGTTCTGCACCCAAGTTAAAAAACAAGAAAACTCAAAAGTAAAAACAGTTGTGAATATTCCCACGTTCAATTGTAAGAGTGTGGGAATAAACTTTCAAAACGGGGGTTATCATTGTTTTATCCCACACACATTTAATCACATTAATTATTATTATTCTCACACAAAGAGAGAGAGAGAGAGAGAGAGAGAGTTTCATGTTGCAAATTGAAACGCTTTCTTCTCCTCACTCACACACTCACACACACACACAAGACAACACGCGTTAGTCATGTGAATGACATTCTCTCTGTTGCAAAGGGGGGTTTCTTCTTTTGGCTTTTACTAGGGGAGCTTTCTCTCCCTTTATGGATACATGATGGATGAACATTGTCAGATGTAATATATTGTTCATAGTGCGGAGCCGGTGGGTATTGGCACTAGTACAGTGATTCCAACCAATTGAATCATTAAAAGTATTCTATATATAGTGCGGAGCCGGTGGGTATTGGCACTAGCACCCGCACCAGGGATTGAACCGGCGACAACCGGCTCGGAAAACCTAATCTAACCAATCTAAGCTACGGCTGGAACACTCCTGCTGAACACTTCTGGTCTACTGTGTCCATCCAACATTGATTGCACGATTATCAGCATATTGCAGGTGCTCAGCGTATCTCGATTCCAGTAGCGCATCGTCCAGGCTTGCTGACAGTTAGGGTTGGTACAACCCAGCAATCCATGGACTTTTTCAATCTTGCCTTCTCGTCGTCGCCAAGGTCTTGAATGAGGTCGTGTTTTGAAACCTTTTTCAAGGAAGTCATCGGATGAACAGTGAGGGCAGACAGATGAGGTTTTATACTCATCGAGAAGGAAGCAGTTGATCCTGTTGCGCTTAAAGAGGGTGCGCCAACCTTTCGTCTTTGATGAGGTCTGAAATCTTGCAGTTCGACCGGCATCGCTCCAATCTCCCATCACAATGGTAAAGTTTTCACCGTACTTGTTGCGTAAGTTGGATATGAGGTTCGATTCACTCTTCTGACGGTTTATAAATGCATGCCACTTCCACCGCGTGTGGGCAGGATGCGAATAGAAGTCCTTGCGGCGGTTCCAGTCGGCACGGCGAACGAGGAGATAGCGAGTAAAGTCCATGAGGTTCATCGTCTTGTGAGATGGTATTCGTGATTCTATGAGGTCAATACCGCCGGCTTTCATCCGCTGCCGTTCTTTTGCAAATCGACGGCTTCCAGTCTCCACGGCTCGCTGGTTGGCGGTGTAGCGAAACGTACCATTGCCGTCTTGGCAGTAGAGAATGTCACGCTTGTTTGGGTCGATAACAATGACATTCTCTGCTGCTCGACAAGCAGGTAAGTTTTTCTCCACATAAAGCGCCGTCACCTCAGCTGTAAGAGTTGTTGCTGACTTTTTCCCACCGCTGCGCTTCCCATACTTGTCTGCTTCTGGGTGCTTTAGGTATACAGACACCGAGGTTCCATCCGTGGTGATCGAGCCTTCAAACTGCATACCGCGGCGAGACCGAAAAGCTTTGGTACGTAGATTACAGATGCGCATCCATAAATCGACCTTCTCGACGGCTTCTGCGTCTCGCCGCGTGATGCAAAGGATATGAGAGTAGAGGATGACGGTGTCGATCCGCACATGGCTTTGGATGAGGGAGCGGCGAAGTGGGATTGCACTGAACCGTCGAAATCCATGCTTTTCATATAGGCTTGACAACCGACAGTAGGCAGGGAAGAAGGCGAGAGGGTCTACAGTAACTGAATATGCGAGCGGCTTGTCTTGATCAGGAAATGGCAGGTTAAGTGTCCACATCTCTTCTAGAAGCTCACTCTCTTCAGCGGTCAAGTCATCCAGCGACTCGGGCATGATATCAAAAAGAAAAACTGACTTTAAGTAGCGTAGCCGAGTAAAGAAAGCTTTTCGCGCATCACTTTTCGGGGGCAGTCGCTGCTTGTGTCCCTTCACGTCGAGCCGCAGATTAATGTACCGAAGGAGCATCTGCATGAAATGTTCTTGAACGTTGACTTTCAGGTTTGTCATCATACTCGCTGTCAGGTAATTGATTGACTGCTGCTCGCCGTGTAGGTTTGGATGAGGAAAATCAACGATGCGGCAGTACTGTTGAACATATGGCAGCAAACAATCCCGCCGTGCCTTCTTTGCTTCCTTTCTTGGATGCCAAGCCTCCCCCTTGTTGAGAAGATAGAGAATTGCTTCGATTGTATCTTCATTTACCGTGGGAAAGGTTGGTGCAGATAGGATGTAGAATTTGAGAGCGTGGGAAGCGTGGTCGGCGAGTTGATGGATGATGGCGATGTAATCTAGAAGCCGTTGGTGGTAGGTCTCATTAGGCAGGAAAGCTTTTGCAAAGGAAGTTTTGTTGCAGGTATGTAAGGTGGGTTTGTCGAGTTTTTCAAGCTTTTGCTTTTTCTTTGGCGGCATGATGATTGGAATAGAAAAATGGATGAAAGCCTGGAAAATGGGCAGAGAATGATGAAAGCCTATCGGCAGAGAATGATGAAAACCTGGGAAATGGGCAGAGAAGGCGGGTTTATATAGAGATATGACAACTGCGCATTGGACCCGTTTTTCAATGGTGGAGCAACTGCAGAATATTCAATTCGTTCATTGCCGCACATATTGGACCCGTTTTTCAATGGTGGAGCAACTGCAGAATATTCAATCCGTTCATTGCCGCACATATTGGACCCGTTTTTAATGGTGGAGCATCGTTTGTGCATCGAACCATTATCAAATCATAGTTCATGAGTCTAAATCGAGTAAAATTATATGAATAGGTTGATCGAGTTTGCATTCGCCAATGGATATTAACACATTGCTTCTATCACACGCTAGCAAAGGTTCTTTGTTCGTGTAGAGATCAACCTCTTTGACTGTGGATGCTCACACAGATGTGGTTACGTAATAAACGCCCCAGAATCATTTCCTTTTTCTCTTGATTCTATTTTGTCTTACTTCTATAGTAGTGGAGGGCGCTCATACTTGAACACACACACACAAATGTTTACAGGCCATATTGCCCTTGGGCTTTTCCTCTACTCCCTCTATCCATCCCTTCCCCCCGAGATCCCCCTCGTGGGCTCAGCATTCATTGATCTAATCAATGGCATCTTGCTCTTGTTATCCGTGGATCGCATCTCACCTGCCCCTCACCTCTCCCTCGGCGTGACCCTCGATTTCATCGACTATGATCATTCCTTATTGGCATGCATTGCATGGGGGGCCATGTATGCTGTCATGGTTCGCACGATGGTGAACAAGGAGCACCGCAACACGGCCGCTTTGCTTGCGTTTGGCGCTGTCGTGTCACATTGGGTCTTGGATTACTCTGTGCATCAAAAGGATTTGGCAATGTATCCCGGGTCGACTCTCAAATTTGGGACAGAGTTGTGGGAAACACATCCCTGGAGTGCTTGGTCGATGGAAGCAGTCTTTTCGCTTGGGTTGTGGGCGGCAACCGCTAAAAACCTCAGGCTGGACAAAAGCAAGTCTCTCAAGATGGCATGCGTTTTGGGACTCCTTCATTTGAATATCGTCCCACCACCCGGAGTGAATCCGATGCACATCATGGTGCACAGAGTGGATACAAATTGGTTGCGGCCGATCGGCGGCATTGCGATTTTTTCGAGCTTTTTGATTGCGACATTGGGAATGTCAAAGGTCTTGAGGCAGTGGAGTACGGCTCACAACGTGAAGGAAGCGATAGCCAAGGCGCGAGTGAAAAAGACTCGCTAGAGAGACATTTCTTTTTTTATAGGATCAAGGTAGACTATAGTCCAGTATCCGGGTTTGTGATTGCATCATTCTCGGTACTATCTGCATTAGCAATTTCTTGCTCTAGCAGTCTCTGTCGCAATTGTCGGGACGCGAAAGAAGCGGTAGCCAAGGCGCGAGTGAAAAAGACTCACTAGGGAGATCAAGATAGATTATAGGCTAGTATGCTTGATTGTGTTTAGTTCGCTCCCGGTACTATCTGCATTAGCAATTTCTTGCTCTAGCAGTCTCTGTCGCAAATGTGCAATTGTCGAATCTCTCGCTTTGATCAGTCGCTCAGCCTTTTCAAGCGTCAACCCAGAATACCCTTTGGTGGGAGATGGCAGTGACGGATTGGCGGTTAGCGGCCCTGACCCCGCACTCTCCAGGCGCTGCCGCAAATGGTCTACAGTGCTGTCTTTGGCTCTCAACAGTTTTTCAGCCTTTTCGAGTGTCATACCTGTCGCAGTCACAACAGGCTGAGCAGGTGAAGGAGAGACCTGGCGAGGACGGCCTATCCATCCGCCCAATTCCAGCACCTCTTTGGTGACCTGCTCAATGTGCCTGAATCTTGCACTTCCCAACAATACCCCTCCATACCACCGCGAAACAATAACAACAACATCAACGACTTGAAATTGTTCTAAAATTTTGGCAATTTTAGAGCCCGCCCATTTTTCGCCGTCGTCGTCGTAACCAGATACGACACCAAAGTCGTCAGGTCCCTCCAATCCGGTTTTTCCGGGTTTAAGAGAGAGATACCTCCATGCCCTAATATTATGGGATGCATTTTGGGTTGCTTTGGAGCTTGTTATCGTTTGGGTGAGACGGGAGAGATCTTGGGGTGAGCGGACTTCTGCAGCATGTGCGACAAATGTTGACTTTCTGTCACTTATCGAAGAGGACACAAAGATGGTTGGCGGTGGGTTCGTGTTTGTTGCGGGGAGTGCGTCATGGCTTGTCCTTGGTCTCTTGTCATCCTGAGGTGATGAATGACTGTCTGGCAGCGAGCGTTTCATTTGGGTCCCTCAAAAAATGCCCCACCATCACCTAGAGCTCCTTTAGGCTGCTTTCCTGAAGGTTACGGCATCATGACTCAGAACATGACTCATCATTACTCATCCACTCTCACGTGAGATATCCCCTCCAATCACAGCCTCCCAACTGTCCCCACCACCAACTAGCAAATGATCCACGAGGACTCCATGGGCCCACACAGCAAGCCAAAAACACACCACCCACTAAAACAAAACGCCCCCCCCCCCACAGAGACACAAAAATCAAAATGTCCGCAAGTTGCAAAGTGTCCAGTCATTCTAGTCCAATGGAGCCAACGAGAGGGATCGACAGTCCAGATCGCCCCTCCGACTGCAAAATCTTTATGTGCAAACCAGAGACCTGGAACTCGGTCCATATGAAACGCTGATCAATGACACATGATACCAAAGTATGGGGTTAAACTTCGGAGGGCTTACATAGAAAATGACGACCATGACGTCACTAGTTACTATAAAATTTCGTTTGGATTCCATGGCAATAGAGAGAGGGAAAATCGTTGCCGATCACTTGTAAGGAACGTCCCGTTTTTCTCACCCTTTCAAACGGAGGAGAGAGTGTGGGAAAAAGAAAAAGGTTCACCGGAGGGGATTTGCCTTTTATTTATACATTAATAATAGCAGAGGGTTTAAGACGGCGGTTCCGCCAGTGTTTCTGTGCTGTTCTAGGGTTTTCTTTTTTTTAGAAGGGTTGTTCTTTTTTTGTATTTGAGCTGGGATGCAGTTTAGGAGGAACAAAAGTTTAGAGATGCTATAACAGTAGATTCTATTTTTTTTTTCTTTTGAAGGGAGATGGAACAAGAAACGGAACACGATACAGTCGAAGGGCCGGTCGATACTACACAGGTTGATACAGCTGTCTCCCCATCCGTCGCCAATGATCCGGTCCTCGCAGCAATTCAATCCGCAGGTGTTGCCCCCGTGCGGTTCAGATCAGCCTGCGATGCATGCAGAGCGAGAAAAGTCAAATGCACTCCCATACAATCAAATTCACCTCCCACCACCGATAATCCACACGATGCCCCAACCGGTGAACCTTGCGGACCTTGTTGGAGAAATAAGCGAGAGTGTTCATTTGGGATTCGACAGGCTCGCAGACCTTCGGGTCCCAAACCGCTCATTCATCATGGAAAGAAACGGATGGGTCCTCGTGCACGCCTGTCTGCAGATCTTCGAGCAAAGATTAAAGATGCAGAGACAAGATTGCGAGATTTGCAGATTCAGCGTTTGGTAAAATAAATGAAATGGCGATTGTGTCTACTCGGCTTGTAACTTTTTCTTTGCTAATGACTTTTTTTTTTTTTGTTTTACGATAGACGAGCGACAAACCCGGTACGCGAACATCTGCAGATGATAAAATCGCTAGCCTCGGGTTGTCAACCGACCCTCTCTCCCCAACATCCCCATCTTGGAGCAATACCCCGCCAATGGAATTGATTGAAACACTTTCCAATCGGTTCTTTAATGTGAGGATGCAAATGCAGCTATTCCAAGTATCCTTTTCCATTTTTATTCACCCTTTTTTCTTTCTTTTCAAAGACATGGTACAATACGGTCCCAAACATCTTTCTCCACCGCCGAACCTTCCTCGCCACTCTCCATCAACAACCCGACTACCTTTTATACGCCGTTTGCGCCCTGAGTGCCTGGAGACATCCACCATCACCAGCATCAGATGGGGAAATCTGGACAGCCCAAATGTTTTTCAAACTAGCTCGAAAAAAAGTACATAATTTAGTCGACAAGCCGAGCTTGGCTGCAGTGCAGGCTCTCATATTATTGGGAACATTTGCGGGATGTAAGTATACCCTTTATTTTGTCGGGTTTTTTTTTGCATTGGGGTGCTGCTTGACTCGTGTTTTGGTCGCTGATGTTTTACGAGGTTCACCAGCGGATACTTACTCTTGTATCTTGTAATTTTTTTTTAAAATGTTTCCCTAGGCACGGGAAAACGTGAGTTGCAGCGATCAACATGTTTGTGTATCGCGAATTCGCACCCTTGACTGGTGGAACTTTTTTGTAGCATCTCTCGGATTTCGCTACTGTACAATGTCCACGCACATGGCCATGGCTCTCGGTCTCGATTCTCCCGTCGCATCGCCATCCATGAGCGATCCTATCTCCGCTTGGTTGGAACGTGAGACACAAGCTCGGACGTGGTTTGCATGCCTTCATAACGAAGTTTGTTTAAAAATGTGGACAAATCAGGACCATGTTTCTGCTTTGTCTGACCGGCTGCAAGCGGGACAGAAACTTGCGCGGGAAGATGTTTGGCAAGAGGGTAAACCCCGTGACGACGACACAAGAGATTTTTGCATGTTCGACGCTACACTGCTCCTTTTACGAGGTCACGCTGAGACCGTCCGGGTTTTTGGGATTATTTCAAGGTGACAGGACGACTTACCCGTCACGGA
>NW_015971553.1:404508-435806 GCF_000182565.1 Spizellomyces punctatus DAOM BR117
TCGCTCAGTGAATCCCCGGATTCCGACATCACCCCAATTTTGACACCCACCTCAAACGACTACCGAAATTTGGCGCAAAGTACCCACGAACGACTTCACAAGTGGTACACAACCTCCACCCTGGATTCAGAATATACTTCCCAAATCATTAAAGGGCAAGAATGATGTGACATATTCAGTCGATTTGGCTAGCCAGGACCCGCCATGCTGGCATGCGGCCGTCCTTATCATATATTATTTGACATTACTGATTTCGGTGGATTATCCTGAGGTGATGGCTGGTTGGTATTCGTTCACGTAGTGGTAGATGACAAACACAGGATAAGCTAACATGCATGAATTAGAAATACGTACCGACCCGATGGGAGCGCCAAATACGGGCGCGGCCTACCGAGCCTGCCAACAAGCTACCGACGAGATGGGCATACTTTTAGAAAGCCTCCTGAGCGTGGACGATACGCTGACACATATTGCATCTGGGACGATTCTTCCTGTTTTTCTTTCTGGACTGGTATGATCCGAAAAACTAACCTGTGTATCAGATTGGATCCCCACTTCCTAACCTATGAACAAAAAAACAAAATCCAGTGCGCAGTAATATTCCTCAAACTCTCCCCACGAGCCGAAACGTACCTCTCGATGCAAAACCATCTCCGAGCACTCGCACTACACGCAAAAACCTATGTCGTTGCCGCGAAACTACATTCCCAACTTTGCCACATGGTTCAAAGCTTACTCGACAAAACTGTGCTGGACACGCACGAGTTGCATGGCGCACGCGGTGCATTAGTAGAGTTGGAAGATCAAGGACAATGGGGACCCGTCATCGGACTGGGTATCCTTGGAAAGGAGCAACTTGGCAAAGACAGCGGAGTGGATACCAGTGGGGGAATGGCTGATCATGTACTTGCCAAATGTTTGAGGGAGTTCAGCCCGGGCACCACTGATACTCTTCTTTTCTCGCCTACTGAATATCAGAACGATTCGCGTACATCTCAATACGTATCTTCCCACGATTCGTCCAACGATTCCAGCAAATCGCCACCATCTGAATACCCGCCTGATTCGACATCCACATGGACAGGCTACAACCATTCACCCTCATCGTACACCATGGATAATTACACACCGGGCGTGAATTGGGTATCAGATCCTAATGGTGCCGCGTATAGGGGCTTGAATACTCGACATGAGGACGGAGTATACGACCCACCACCGGAAATGAACATGTCGACGTCGTCTTTTGGGGCGAACAAGTCGAATGATGCGACTTCTGGATATAATGATAGCATGGATGGTCTGTGGGAGTCACAAACCAATTGACAAGTCATAAATTCTGTATCTACTCACGGCATCACTTGAATGCTTTTTAGAATGAATAACTGCTGGGCCAATAGTTTAGGCTTATGCTAGGATTTTTTGAAATATAAATGCATTTTAGGAATTGCAAATGGTTGGATATTTACATGTGTGTGTTCATAAAAGGAGTGATAGAGAAAATCTAGAATATGGCTTTGCACTGCTCAACCCCACTCTACAGGTGGATCCAAGTTCTTCCATCCTTCTGGCGGGGGAGGACGCAAGCTAGGCGGCACCTTATCCAAAGAAGGAAACCCCGCCGGAAGTTTACAAAAAGCCCTTGTTGGCTGTACGTAAGGTATCCACTCTATAAAAACCCCACCTCAGAAAATCCCGCACACAACACGAAAATTGCGGACTGCACATACCTCCAATTTCACCAACGCTAACTCCAAATGTCCCATACGCAGCATAATGAATCTTGACCATTCTTTGATGTTGTGTTCCCTTTAGATGCTGTATATAATGTCAGTATGATGCCCAAACATGTTGCAGCACGGTCCATTTGATGTACCACCTTTTCTCGAGATGCGGGTGTGTCGGTGAAGGACCTGTCACAGTAATCGCAATAATCTATATAATCTAAGTCGGGGGGAACTACATGCGCCCAAGAGAAAGAACATGTACATACAATTTCGTGTCATGTTCATTCGCAAGGCCAAAACTAGCGATAACGTTGTAAACTGGGCAAGCACTTACGAGATGATGATACAAATTCCAGTGTTTCAAACCAGTTTAGCCCAAATGTTTATATTCGATTCAAATCCATTTACTCATTGCATTTGAAAAGCACGCCAATGAAACCCAGCCGTGGAAGGGTGTTGTCCCCACCTGTGGCTATTCTTGCAAGTGTGTGTTTTTTTTTAGGTTTTTTTTTTGTGGTGGTATTCCTCGCTCGGGCTTGTACACGTCGTATTTTTAATACCGACGGGGCATATAAGCATCTCGACTACATTGGTTTTACTTGCACAAGCATCGTACAACACTACAACAACAAACATGGCTAGCACTTCTTTTGATCGCTGCAAGATCTTGGATAATATCCTTGAGCATATTGGGGGTACGCCCATGGTGCGTTTGAACAGGGTAACAAAGGACGCTGGTTTGGAATGTGATTTGGGTGAGTATTTTTGATTGTTTCGGCATCTTTTGTGGTACTAGTTTGGCTGAGATTGAGAATGTATTTTTAAGTGGCCAAATGCGAGTTTTTTAACGCGGGTGGGTCAGTTAAGGATCGTATTGCCAAGAGGATGGTGGAAGCTGCTGAACGGGATGGAAAGTTGAAGGTATGTTGAGAGAGGCCATTTTGTGTGGTCTGTTGATGAAATAATGGGAAAAATCACTCATTGTATTTGTGGATTTATTTTTTTAGCCCGGATATACGCTCATCGAACCTACTTCTGGCAACACAGGAATTGGTCTTGCCCTTGCCGCCGCGGTGAAAGGCTACCGCGCCATCATCACACTTCCTGAAAAAATGTCTCAAGAGAAAGTCGACGTTCTTAAAGCCCTTGGCGCGGAAATCATTCGTACACCTACTGAAGCAGCGTGGGATGCCCCCGATTCGCACATTGGCGTGGCGAGACGGTTGAACGCTGAAATCAAAGAATCTCTTATCCCAGATCAGTATACGAACCCGAATAACCCATTGGCGCATTATGAGGGAACAGCGGAGGAGATTATTGCTCAGTGCGGGGGACAGGTGGATATGTTTGTGGCAAGTGCTGGGACGGGAGGCACGATTGCTGGAGTCGCGAAAAAGCTGAAAGAAAAGTTTCCGAATGTGAAGGTTGTCGGGATTGACCCGAATGGCTCCATTCTTGCTCAACCAGAGGCCTTGAACAAGGAAGGAATCCATTCTTACCAGGTGGAGGGTATTGGCTATGATTTTGTCCCCGAAGTGCTGGATCGACAGTATGTGGACGAATGGATCAAGACAGATGACAGAGAGTCCTTTTTGATGGCTCGCAGACTGATTCGCGAAGAGGGATTGCTCTGTGGTGGATCATCAGGAGCTGCTGTCGTCGGAGCTATCAAAGCTGCCAAGAGTTTGAAACCTGGACAACGCTGCGTGGTCCTCTTGGCTGACTCTATCCGGAACTACATGACAAAACACTTGAATGAAGATTGGATGAAATCTCACGGCTTTATCGATGCCACGACCGAAAAGATTGAGGCAGACAAGAAATCCCAATGGGGTGGTGCAACCATTAAAGGATTGAATCTCCCGGTCGCTGTCACAGTCCCTGAAACGACCACCTGTCGCGAGGCAGCCCAAGTTATGCAATCTCGTGGATTTGACCAGCTCCCCGTCACCTCTTCGACATCAAGTAAGCTTGTTGGATTGGTAACTCTAGGAAACCTCCTCGCCAAAGTCGCCTCTGGGCGCGCCAGACTTGAAGATCCCGTAACAAAAGCCATGTTTACATTTAAACAAAACAAGAAATTCACGGAATTCACTGTAGAGACGCCCCTGGAGAGTTTGAGCAGATTCTTTGAAACAAACTCGTCAGCGATCGTTACAGAGAACGTGAGTGGGGAGCTACAGGTTCGGCATGTGGTGACCAAGGTGGATTTGTTGGGGTACTTGATTCATCATTCTGGAGTAGAGGCTGTAGGGACTCGATAGGAGCAAACAGTAGTCTAGATGATACAAGATCATGTTAGAAAAAAATTATGTTTTGTGTAGCTAGCTTGCAATACAGAATAGCGTCTGATTCCCATTCAAACACAAGAGTTTTTGTTGTAATCCAGATTTTAGCAATCACCCGATATCACATTCACAAATTTCATACACAAGATCATATATCCCTAAAACAAAAAGCCGACTCCTATATTCACATAACCCAATTAAAAAAATACACAAAATAAAATCACGCAGCAGAGGCTTTAGTCGGCGAATTTGGCGGCGTGTTCAAAGCCTCATTCGATTTTTTTGATGAGGATAAAGCATTTCTGGACCTGAACATGTGTTTCAACCAATGTTTTAGTCTCCGTTTACGATGGCGGGGATTTGGTGATGCCTATAATGAATAATGTCAATCGTTTTACATTTCGAGAAGAAGAAAAAACGAATAGCACATACGTCGTCTGGAACAATCACAGAGGGATCAACGTCGTAAGCGAAACACCAAGAAAGGCATGCGGAGAACGCTTTGTGGTTAGAAAAATAGTTTGGATAGTCTCATGAATGTCGCTCAAAAAAACCACAAACGTTGAAAAAGAGGGACGAAAAGGAAATTCATCCCACCCTCCCAAGAAAAAACAAAACAAAAAACAAAAAGAAATACCAACCTGTCGATTGGGCAACATTCGTTTCACTCCCTCCTTCCACCTTTCCAATCCGCTCCAACTCCTCTTCAATCTCATCAGCAAACAATTCTTCCAAATACGGAATTAAAGTCGTTTCGCATGGCGTAAACTGCGTGGTAGGATGGTTCCCTTGTTCCTTTTCCTTTTGGTCCTTTGATTTCGTTGGTGATGGGGTGCTTTTTGATGATTCGGTGGGAGTGGAGGGATCTGCGTGCGTTGGGTAAGTTAGGATGGGTGGAGGGGGTTTGAGGGATTCGTGAAAAAAGGTGCGTGTCCAAGGATGGGAGAGGATTTGGTCGGTTGTTAGGCGGTGTGCGGGGTTTTTACGAAGCATGCCTAGTTTTAAACAAAATGATCGTAGATATTAATGAGGTGATTCAAAAGTGGATATCACAAATAAAAACATGCCATAAAGCAAATCCTTTAGATCGTCATCAAACCCGCTTGGCATGTCAAATTCCCCTGCCATGATCTTTTCGTATAGTACGAGTAGATTGCCATCTTCGTCGAATTCAAATGGATATCGTCCTGTTAGCATGTTGTATCTGGTCAACAAGAAAAAACAAACGTTAGAAATGATGAGATGGCAAAAACCGTTTGCGAGAAATCAACTTACAGTGTGATACCACATGCCCATACGTCCACTGCGATGAATAACTAGCTGTTAAACCAAAAGAACGAGATGCAACTGCAAATGCAAAAATAACCGCTCGAACCTTTTTCCCCAGAAAACGAGAGAGCTCCTTCCGCAATTTCAGGCGAAAGGAACTGATGGGTCCCAGCAAACGACGTTACGTTCATTGGTGATCCATCGTACCCCGAAAATTGCTAATCTCAAAAAAGAATTCGATCAATAAAAGAGTAACCGACATATTATGTTTAAAAAAAGAGATATCCGTACCTCGGCAATCCCGAAATCGGATATTTTCAGCACGTTGTCGGGTGTGATAAGCATGTTGCCTGGTTTGATATCCCGATCTGTATTTGTTTTGTGGTGATGTACATTATTATTCAATTGAGCTTTGAAGGATGGTTGAAATATTCTGATTTGAAAACTTTTGGTACATACGTATAACTCCTTGAGAATGAAGGTAACTCAATCCTTCCATAAGTTGTACGAAATACCTGCCATGTTCATCAGAATTTCAACTCAATATGCACCAAACAATGAACGAAACCTCACCACTTACCAATGCGCCCTTGGAACCGGCAACCGATTCCCGTCGGATTGCTCCAGCAATACCTGGAGCGAACAAGGACAATACTCAAACACCAGGTACCACTTTAAAATCTCCACACTACGATCATCTGCGGTTCCATCCTCAAAGCGCCAGGTAATGGGTTCTTCTTCAATGGTCGAAAACCAGTTGAATACTGCAACGTTGCTGTCTTCATCTTCTACTTTGCAGTAGACGTCGATGAGAGTTATCGTGTTACGGTGCTTTAGTCGACGCAGGAGCTTGATTTCTCTAATTGAATTTTCCGTTTCGTTTAGAATGAAAAACGAATCTGAAAACGTTTGCATAAATGCGAACCTTATAACACCCTCTATACCTCCCTGCATCTTCCTCAACCGCTTTTTATTTATAATCTTGACTGCAACGCGTTGAAGCGTTTCGGAGCATAGCCCTTCCTTGACTTTTCCAAACGATCCTTTCCCAATTTGATCGCCAAGGAGATATCTCCCAATCATCTTCACCTGTGCCGCTTCATTTTTCCATACTACTTCCGATGAATCGATCTTGTGTATGAAATTGGAGCTTGCGTGTCGTTGACAAAGCATGAGGTATTCATAATAGTCGGGATTATTCCGATAGCTATCGTCAATGTCACCAACGACAGATATGGGTCGACTTTCGAATATTCCTGGGGAAGGAGAACGCGGTTGATGGTGGGATTCGTCGGTGGAGAGGATTCGTGTATCCTCCAAGGGTTGCTCTAAAGCTTGAGGATATTTATCAGCGTCCGGGACTTCGGGGATATCGGATTCAGATGGTGGACGAAGGGACGAGCGTTTTGACCCGCCGGCGGCGAGTCCACTTGATGCCGAAGCTGGTGCGGATCCATAGGGAGTGGAAACATATCCTGTTGACGCATGTCGGAATGCTCGTCCAGTCGATCCTATCTTGTCTTGGGCTTCGCGTTTACTGGCCAAGCTTCGAGCGCTTGCGCTAGCTGCTAGTGCTCCTACACTAGCGCTGACTGACAATCCACTCCTCAAGCTGGTTGAAGCGGCGCGCATGCCAGCTGCACCCTTTACGTTGCTGTATGAAGCAACCCTACCCATACTTCCTACCCTGTTAGTGTTAACGGAGGCGACGCTTCCGTGTCTTGAAGACCCTTTGGTCAAAGAGCTGGTCGAAGTCATTAGAACCTCTTTACGAGGATACATAAGAATGGTGGGCCGCTCGGAATTTGGAACGGAAAATTCACTTGACGCAGCAAGAGCGGCGGCAACCTCGGATACGACGCTGGACCGAGCGCTACTGCTTTTGAATATTCCTAATTGGCTCACATCCACAGCTGACATTCGCTTTTGGACTGAGTTGACCATTGCAGCTTTTCCCTGAAATGTGGGCCGTCTGGATGAGTTGTTGCTCCGGGATCCATGCTGTCCGCCATGTGTCTGTGAGACTTCCCGTCGACTATCTGTCTCAGAGACCGAAGAAGTTCTCGTTGTCCCGATGCCAGGTCCAGCAATGACAAAATCCACTCTGGTAATATCCGGTGCTGAGAGGATCGCCTTTTGATTCAACACGAGTCCTTGTTCGGATCGAAAGGACTGCCCTCCCAGAATAGTAGGGAGGGAAACCATCTTGCGATGGGCGTGGCCAGCAGTCCCATCGTTCGCTTCTCCCATCGTTCGCGTCCTACCAGTGCGGACTTGGGGATGAGGCAAGCTATATTTGGTTTTTTGGGGAAGCGCGTATTTACCCCGCTTCGGGTGATTCTATGTGGGGTTTTTGAGGTTAGGGTGACTGAACTTTTGTAGTGATAGTCCAAGTTACTGAAGGCCCGTATTCTCTTGAATAATCATCACCAAAGTGTAAGACTGGGTAGGTATTTTCTTCAAGGGTATCGTCGCGATCAGAAGCCCCGTTACCCCGGAAATTTTCAAAGAGAACCTTTCCTGAGAATAGCTCAACACTTCGCTTGCCAATATATGGATCCTTCTTAACAGTACACTCTCTTTATGTCAGTGCATTAGTTGTTAACCCTGCTATATTCGCTGTGTTTGACATATTGCACCTTTGCTCATCGTCCAGTTCCGACTGTTTATGTAAGCCAACTCGCCTGATTGGCCAAATTATATGACGTTGCCTTTCTTTATTTTTGACTTTCGCTGCAATCTTACATTCATTGCAATTGCTCCATTCACGAGCAAGTATGAGGAAAAAGACACATTGGCGGAAGACCCCAAACCCTTCCAAACTTGCCCCCCACGAAGAGGAACAAGATGTTTTTCTTTCAGACGAGGACATGGGCCTCCTGGAGGAGTATGGCTCGTTCACAAGCTTCTTGACAAACCTCAATCCAGAAGAGCTGACTCGCAATGAGGTCTTGGAAGGACCGGACGCCATAATGCGGGCCAAAGGAAAATTTCGCATATCTACTGGCGAGTCCGTCTCTGACATTGACGAACAGGATCATTCTGACTTAGAAGCGTCCTATGAGCAGCGACCGCGCCCTCTGAAGCGGGACTGGAAGGAAGAAGGAAAGACGAGATTACCAGTTAGAGGCGAAGATGGCCAGCTGAGAGCGCAACAAGTTGTTGTTATTGAAGAAGCAGGTAGGTACGTTTCTCCAAGAGCGTGGATCTTTGTTTTCGCTCTCGTACCAGGGGAACTGATAGTCAAAATCTAGACATGAAGCCGGAGGATGAAGAGAGTGATGAAGAAGTGGATCTACCACCCGTTGCCAAAAAGGAAAGGGTGGAAAAGCCAAAGGCACCGAAGAATGAATCAAACGATACTCAACCAAAGGCGCAACCAAAAAGCCGGGCCGGACGACTGGTCGACGCTCAGGAGAAATTGGCGGAGATTGCGTCGACCATCATCGAAGATCCCGAAAAGCATATCGCACATCTAAAGAATCTTCGACAAATTGGTGGTGACAAAGACGTCCAAATCAAAAAACTGGCCTTGTTGACCCAGCTCGCTGTATACAAGGATATCATCCCGGGCTACCGTATTCGTCAGTTGACGGAAGAAGAGCAAACCATGAAAGTGTCAAAGGATGTTAAACGGCTGAGGCAATATGAAGAAACCTTGCTCGCTAATTACCAAGCCTACCTTCAGATCCTTGAAAACACTGTTCAAGCGTCCCTCAAATCATCCGACTCTGACAAGGCCCTCCTCGTCATCGCAATCCAGTGCATGGCGGACCTACTCACATCTGTAACACACTTTAACTTTCGGCTCAACCTATTGACTGCGGTCGTTGCTCGTATGACTCTCAAAACCCCACCAGAAGTCGCTGTCATCTGCTGCAATGCGCTTTGTACTCTCTTTGACAATGATGAATCCGGCGAAGTGAGCCTCGAAGCGGTGAAACTTATTGCTAAGGCAATCAAAGCCAAACACTTCAATGTGCAAGAGGAGGTGCTGAGGACATTTCTACACCTAAGGTTGAACCAGGATCTTGCTGCTGGGAATGATCAGCCTGTGGAAAAGGAGCGAGGGACCAAGGACAGAGCTTCTAACAAGAGAAAAAGCACCGAGAAACACGTATCACGCAAAAAGCGAAAGATTGAAAAGCACAACAAGGAGATTGAAAAGGAGTTTAAGGAGGCTGAGGCAGTTTACGATCGAGAGGAAGTGAAGAAACGACACACGGAGACATTGAAATTTGTGTTTTTGACGTATTTTCGGATATTGAAGAACGCACAGGCATCTCCATTGCTGCCTGCTGTGTTGGAGGGGCTCGCAAGGTACATTGAGAAAGCCGTCGGTATACTCAGACCCATAGCTAAACCGTCCTCTCCGCAGATTCGCACATCTTATCAATGTCGAATTTTTTGCCGACTTGCTGAACGTTTTGAAAAGGATATCTTTTGAACAATATCAGCAATATCTTGCGGGAGATGTCGCATCAGAAGCAGACACCCGAAGTGCATTTCACTGCGTTATTGCAGCTTTTCAACTTCTCAGTGGCCAGGGTGAAGCCCTTAATCTGGACTTGAAAGACTTTTACAACTCCATGTACACACAGCTGATGCGCTTACCTATGAACCCGGAGGCAGCGCTCGCGGTAGCCGGTACAGCAGCTACGACAAAAAGGCGGGCACAAAAGGCAAAGTCATCGACGCTTGTGCATATTGAGAACCGATCGGGTAGCGAAATTGAGCTGGCGTTGCAAGGGTTCGAATTGCTCTTTTATAAGAAGCGACAGGTGAGTTATTACTTTTTCTCGATGTTGGCTTTCAGACAAGGCTCGATGATGACAATGGGATAATGACATCACTCATGATTTTGGGAGACATGATCTCCCAAATTGTTCCTACTGAGAGCTTTCAATGAGGTCGATGGGCATGTTCTTGAATTGTATACGCTGCTAATATGATGGACTCAATTAATAGGTGCCCGCCGAACGCGTAGCAGCTTTCGTTAAGCGACTTGCAATCGTGGCCCTTCATCTCCCTGCAAATGCCGTTTTAGCATGTCTGGCCATTATTCGTTCCCTCATCATCGTGAGTGATTGTTTATATTAAGTCAATAATTGCGGACAGTCTGACATTCTCCTCCTTGTTTAGCGATTCCCCCGTTTAGAGTCTCTACTGGACGCCGAAGGCCGTTTGGGAACAGGTATCTACCAACCAATGCTGGACGACCCCGAGCTTTCAAATCCCTTCGCTACCAATCTATGGGAAATGACGCTCTTTATGCAACACTATCATCCCACTGTTTCCTCTCTCGCCAAACACGTCACATCCACGATTGCTATTACCCAGAAAGGCACCGCTCATGTCACCAACGTCCACAAACCCCTCCCCAGCAATCTTGCTTTACCACCAAGAGATTTTCTCACCGCATTTGATCCCCAACCAGCGATTGTCGGAAACCCACGGTTCCATTTGGTCCCCGCGGCGGAGATACCTGGTTCCATTGCGTCGATACTGAAGAAGAAGAAGGAGAAGGGCATCAAATACGCAGACGGTCCCACCGTGGTCCTCGAAAGTAGTTTCATGGAGAATCTGAGAGAGAGCACGGCCACCACTGATGACAACAATGTGTCCCTTGCAAAGTCTTTCAGAGAGATGAAAGAAGTTGGTGAGCTGAAGGAGTTGGAGGCCGTGGCAAGCCGGTTGCGAATCATGGTGGAGCTTTTGAAGGAACATGCCGCGATGGACGACGAGCATTCAGACAGCGGGGAGGAGCCAAATGAGTTTGGTGTAGTAGATAGTCAAAGTGAGGAAGACGGTGAGGACCAACGTTTTGAGGCACCACCAGCACCTCAACAGCTTAAAAAGCGACGAAAATGTATGGGTGGAACAAAAGGTCGACCTGGGGGTGGATGGGTAGTGAAGGATGTGACAGGTAGATGATTGTATATCAAAATATCTATATAGAAGCCACTAGGTATAAGAACGCCCAACGCTGACGTGCGTTTTAAGCAATTCTAGCTGGAAAATACATCAAATGTGCTTCACCCATCCTCTGGGGACTTGGCCACGTTACCCAGTAATGATCTAATCCCGGTGATTGACCTCCGACATGATTTTGCCACCGATCTGTATCCGCCCTGTATTCTACGCCCGATTTTTGCAAGTAAATCCTTGCTAGCCTTATTCCACCTAGGATCAATGAAGAAATTTACCAAGGGGTTGAATATTCCTGGAAAGATTGATGTGGAAAAATGTTGGATTAATGCGTCGCTTTAAGATCATAGTCACATCTCTGCTCACCTGGAGACACAGCAAGGATAGAAGCGTACATGTCAAATTTATTCGATACTGGTTCGTGATTAATGCCGCTATATATCATCTTGACTGTGTTTGGCAACCACATCATCGTGAAGCAGATGACCATGATGGCGCACTTTCTTGCCACCTCTAACGGAACGCAAAGCTGTGTTCAGTGGATTATCCATGTGGCATTGTGTTCAACATGGACCTTACGAGATTCTAATTTCCCAATTCTCTGAATTGAAAGATCATTCTTTGATAGCGCAATCTTGGTCTCTGCAAGTCGACTTTGCCCGCCTATCTGCGACTCGCTCGGTCTTGATATGTCGTCCCTACTGGTGTTTGCAACCATATTTGAGTTCTGATGAGCGCTGGCACTTTGGTTCTGCGGGACACTGGCGCTAGTACTATTTCCGTCGCGTTTCTTTTTATCGTTTGTTTGGATGCCTCCCAACTTGCGGGCAGCTTTGCGTACTATGAGCCAGATCGCTGTATATGTCACTCTAAACGAATCGTCATCATTGAATAGTTGCTAGTAGACATTTTTGAATATCGCCAGGGTTTTACTTACCCTACATTCAACATTGACAGCACCGCAACCATACCGAGGATGACCGTGAGCCTCCGATTCACGACTGGATGAGGTTGCGGACGAAGCACGCTGCCCCCTGGTGAAGAGCTTCATCAATTACAATCCCTGCAATCCCTCCGTTATAAAGTTTCTGGAGAAGATACTCACAATCTGGGCAGCAATATATACCCGCTTCTTGAACAGCATACTTATTCCCACTCGCGAAGTAGATGCTAGCCAGGATAATGGACGTAACGGTACACAAAGTGATCCCACAGCCGGTAAGTAGTCCGGTCCACTTTTTGCCCATCAGAATGGTGTGGCTGCGCTCTTGAGTAAGAAGACCAATGCCGAGGATTGAGATGAAGCCCCCCACGCAACTCATGAATCCCTGAAATTGACACCAGCTGTCTGATAGACGCCTGCCAAGATGTAAATAAGCCATATGTAACTGGTAGCATTGGATATTTAAGAGAGTACCATTTTCCGGACCGTAGCATGTCCAATACGGCGCCAAGTTGAAAAACATTCCTGTTAGAGCAAGTTGTTAGGATGCGGATGACTAGAAATGGCTACCGATTCACGAACGAATACTTGCAAAAATAAGTCTCCAATGCCAATGTAAAAGATAATCCAGTTGTGCCATTTTGTCGCCCCTGTCCGTAAATCTGACGATGTGATGAATAGGGTGAAATTGAAGATTGCAATCAAGAGAGCCCCGGAATGCAGGATGACACCAATGGAATCGTGGGTTTTTTGAAGCGAGGTCAAAGTGCGCTCGTATGGTATGCCGATCCAGTCTGTTGCATCAGCCATGCTGAAATTTGGTGGTCTGAACGAGAAAGGAATTGGGAACTAGGAATTCGGAACGAGTGGGGTTGTCTGTAGCTTATGGCCATTCAATGGTGTCGTGACTTTCGAAATATTTTGTTGGTACGACCGGCAGAAGTCATTTAGCTGCACGTTACCATTACTTTCTGCATCCGTCAGCCGAGAACCAAATGTCAGGGATATCTATGAATAGTTACCTTCAGTCCAAGAATAGGCGAAAACACGTTTCAGACACTCAGCGACAGTTGGGCCAAGAATTCTGCAAAAACGAGAAATATTTGGGTCTCGAGGATCTTCAAAATAGGCAGTACAAGCAGAACGTCCCTTATTGCTTTTCGGGAGTTCCCATTAATGACGACTTTTAGACATTTCAATGTTTCGCGAGATTGGCTGGCTAACATTCCAAATAGACGGAAAGGGATGTGGATGATGACCCTTAATTATGTTTTATTTCTGAAGGCGCTAAAAGCGATTTCAGTGCAATTGTCCCTCGGGTAGCGCATCGCATTCCCGTGGACTACCTCGGAGACACTCGTGACATTAAACTGCCTCCCGACCAAGTGCAACAATGTACCTTTGAACAAACATACGCTTCATTATGCACTAAATAACTTGGTCTACTCTCGTTTAAAAAAACTTTTAGGAACAAAGAATTTCTCCTATATTGCCCTTACTCTCACTGTTCTATCATTGGTTCTCTATTATCTTTGATCTACTATACTACCAAATAGGCCCGAACCATCCACATTCATTCATACTTGAAATAGTTTGCAATGTGGCAGCTGTGTGAATTCACCAACTGGTTCGCAGTAAAATCCAAATGTTCATTACTGCAAGTCTTGCTGGTCGGAGTTGTCTTACGAAAGATCACGGGGATGATAAAGTAATGAGTGTCCGTCATCTGCCCCATTTCCGTGTTCGGATCGCGCACGGGACTCTTTCACTCAATAAGGTTGACCCTTTTTTAGGGGAGGGTTGAGGTTTCTACTCGCAAACAGGCGGCAGGTCAGCCGTTGCAATGCACGTTGAAAACCAAGCATTTCGACGACGTTGTTTTGCTTTCCGCCTTGTCCGCCAGGCGCTGTGCTTCACAAAGGCTTTTGGGGCCGCGGCAAACCGTCCATCAAACCATGAAAACGTCACCACAACACATGCAATGCATCCAGGTTCCAGCATAGAGTAGGAGGCACAGCCATAAATAGAATTTGGAATGCATCCGGGTCCATAAGAAGCAAACCAATTAGTCATCCCTAAACCAGACTGTCCCAATATGCAGTCAAGATAACACTAGTTTCCCTCCACATCATCCCAGCCAGACAGCCTTATTTGCGGAACGGAAACAAGCCAGGACGGACCTACTGCACTCTCTTGCGCATCGCAGTTTGAAAAGGTGCGCGGAATCTACTTGAAAGGAGACTTAATTGGGCTGCCACCGAGACATTCCGCTTGAAATTGTTCTCCAGACCGACTCCGCTGCGGCGTTGTAAACTGCTCGGATATTCTCCTGATATAAACTGCTTGAACTCTGCCCACCCCCTGGGCATTTTACTGGGGAAATACAGCACCAATCCTGGCGTCCGCAGGTTCCGGCGGCCAAAAGCGCAGATATCAGGAAAACGACTCGGAGGACATCGGTTCGCCGGAGCTTAATTCCGGAACCGATTTCGCTGCCTCCAGCGCTTTCAGCGCTGTTGGACAGTCGGGTACGCGTGAAAGCAAACGCATGAGACTTGACGGCAGTGAGGACATCCTGGGAGAGCCGGCTGACATGAAGATCAACGCAGTATCACCTACTGGCGCCGCAAATGGGTATTTGCGTGGGGAGGCAGTTAGTAACGGGAAGGCAAGAGGGCTGCCAAAGAGTCAAAGACAAGAGGAATTGGTGCGCCTTATAATCCAGTCGCTGCAAGATTTAGGCCTCAGGTAAGCAGCTAGCATCAGGACGCCTGAGCCTGGAGAACTTCCGCACCCGATCAACTGAACATGTGGTCACAACTCTCAATATTGTAGAGATTCTGCAGAAACAGTTCAACGTGAATCCGGATACAGCCTGGAGTCACCAGCTGTAAGCCAATTTCGCCAAGGAGTGCTGTCAGGAAGCTGGGAAGCAGTGGAAGATCTATTGCCGATCTTGGATATTGACGCACAAGACTTTCAGGTGGAGTCCAAGTCAGCACGCGGCTAGACTTTGTAAATCAAATGTCAACTTATAATTGTATCTTTTCAAAAGACCATCAAGTTTCTCATCCGCGAGCAGAAATACTTGGAGTTATTAGAGCAGCAAAAAACGAAGAAAGCGTTGGCTGTCTTACGGCAAGAATTGGCGCCTATAAACATCAATTTACACAGGCTTCATGAGCTTTCGAGGTACGAATGATAATGGATTCTGGTGGATACTCCACGCTAACTCAGAGTCAACCAAAGCTTCATTATGTGCACTGATATCGACACACTGCGATCAAAAGCAAACTGGGACGGAGCTGACGGAAAGTCGCGTGCAATACTTTTAAGCAAACTGCAAAGTAAGCCAACAATGGACGAGCGAATATGCACTATACCTTAACTTTTCCGTTGTTGTACACTCAGAACATATCCCTTCTGCTATAATGATACCGGAGCGTCGTCTCGATATTCTACTGGATCAAGCGATCCAATTACAAAAGATGAACTGCCTGTATCACAACGTGTCCGAGGAGTCGACCTCGTTGTACGTGGACCATTCTTGTGATAGGTACCTAATTAACACAGTTCAAAGGTTACACTTTCTACAAAGGATTCACTTTATGTGCCACAGGAACCGATTTCCGTGCATCACAACTCACATCTTTGAAGAGCACGCCGATGAAGTCTGGTTCCTTGCATTTTCTCATGACGGCAATTATCTGGCTTCGGCTTCAAAGGATATGACCGCGGTTATTTGGAGTGTGGGGGTGAGTCTTCTTTTTGTGATCAACCAATGGCACTTGACTGACGTCCCATAAAAGGAATGGAAACTAGTCCACATTCTGGCCGGACATACAAATGCAATTTCGTTTCTGGCATGGAGTCCGGATGACAGTTTGCTTTTGACCGGGTCCAACGATAATTCGCTCAAAGTTTGGGATCCCAAAGTACGTTGGCTTATATTACGGCATAGGAGGCAAACCTATTTACTCAACATTTTCCTCATTTTTAGACGGGAGGCTGCATAAGCACCTTCTCTCGACATACAGACACGGTGACATCTTGCGCCTGGCTTCCAGATGGGAAGCATTTCGTTTCCGGGAGCGTCGACAAACACATTTACCTGTGGAATCTCGAGGGCGAACTTGTGCACAAATGGTCTGGGGTACGCGTGACAGATCTGGCGGTGGCCAAGGACGGAAATATTATGCTAGCCATATCTGAGAAGAAGATTCGAATCTATAATTTGCTGGATAAATCTGAGATTGGGTATGTTTCGTACGTCTTGACGTTTGACCTATAGCTTTTTAACTGATGGATATTGCGGGTTTATAAAGTGCGCTCCCCGAAACAGATTCTATCACGTCCGTGAGTATTGCCGATGACTGTCAGCATGTGTTGGTCAATCTCTCGATACAGGTACGATGTGGTAGTATGAAGACGCCTTGTGTCCGTCCGAAAACTCACACTCCATTCCAGGAGGTTCATTTGTGGGACCTGGAAGAAAAGCGTCTCGTCCGCAAATATGTTGGTCAAAAACAGGGACGATTTGTCATTAGATCATGTTTTGGTGGACTTCATCAAAATTTTGTTCTGAGTGGGAGCGAAGGTATTCCAACACTTTCATCAATCATATTCTGGCAGTGGTTCGTTGACTATCATTCCATTGTGTAGACTCGCTAGTGTACGTGTGGCATCGAGAACGCGGGGTTCTGATCGAATCATTACCTGGCCATACAGGTACGGGCAAAACGCCATACTGAGATTACCACTACATGCTCACCTCATGCTATTGTGCTGTAGGTTGCGTCAATTGCGTTAGTTGGAATCCGAAACGGAATATGTTTGCCTCCGCATCAGACGATCACACAATACGAGTCTGGGGCCTAGCACCAGGCAATGCTTAATAGCTCTGCGATCTTCACCATTCTGCCTTAGTATAACTATCCCTCCCCTTTTTCTTGTGTATATGGTAGCGGCTTTTGAATATACGCTTTTTTCACCTAATGGAATGAAAGCGAGCTCCTGCGCTATTGCTGAGTGATGCACTACATCAATCTTGATCACTAAAATGCGTTACTGACGCGCAGTCTGGGTACTAATGAAAGTATAAAAATCAATTGAGCTCCCTATCCATATACAAGAACACTCCACCCTCCATGGTCCCAATTTAAGCCGTAGCAACTGGGGCTTCGACACTCTGTTCGACGGGGGCGGCAGTGGGAAGAGCGATGGGGGCAGGCACAGGGATGTCCTCCTCCTTTGGCTATATATGGACGGATGCTGTTAACCTTTGGATAGACGCAAGCTTTGGAAATTCAGAAATTCCTTTACCTCCAAGATGGTGACGTTGTCGGGAAGTGGCTTCTTGGGTCCGACCTTTCCTGTGGGGTCCCATTCGAGCATGATCTTCACCCGAATACCCAAGACACCTTGACGCAAGAGAACGTGGCGGGTAGCGTTGTCAATGTAGTCGCGGGTGGGTTGACCAGAGTGAATCTGTTACAAAATGAATGAGTTAATTGTATTGACCTCATCAATATCCACTTTCCAAACTCACCATGAAGCCGTCCACGAACTTCATAGACTTTGCACGGGCACCACGGAGCTTACCAGATACAACAACTTCGCAACCTTTGGCACCGGACTCCATAATAAAACGGACGACACCGTAGCAAGCCCTGTATAGAGACGATCATATCAATATCACATGCCTGTCCAGTACCGTAGTCGAAATACCCACCTCCGCACAGCCAAACCACCAAGAAGCTTGTAGCGGAGAGACTCGGCCTGAGCGATGGCGCAAAGACCACGGTTGTTAACTTTCTCCGCGTAGAGCTCGACAGTGTTCTCAGGGAAGTTGAACCTCTTCTGGACGACAGAGGTCAACTCGCGGATACGGCGACCCTTCTCACCAAGAACGTTCTGGGTACGAGTAGCCCGGATAATGATCTCGGTACGGGCAGGGGTGACGCGGACCTCAACACCTGAGTAACCTTCCTCGGCCAACTCACGAGTAAGGAACTCGTTGAGTTCGGCGAAGAAAACACCGTCGGCTACGAACTACGGTTAACGGGAGGGACGGCGTCAGAATGTGGTTTAGATGAATTGCAAATCGGGATTCACTGTCATGACGTGATCCTCCCTCACACATAGTTTCTATCCATCCATCCAGCCTATGCTCCATCCATCCATCCATCAGCACTCATCCACCAGCCTCATAATCCATCATTCAGCATCGCTCCCTTCTGCCATTCTCGGGTCTGCCATAGTTCCGCCCATATCCTTGTCTCTCCCTATTTTTCGCAGTTAACCGAACCATGCAGGCATGGTACCTCAACATCCTTTGATCAGCATTTGCCGACATCTTCCAGCCCCCCGTCGCAGAGATCCTCTGGCCAAAACGCAAGCGCAATAGACGTGGACCTAAACTAATTACCTTTCTCTTCTTGGAAATCTGAGCCATTGCGTCGACGTTGCGAAAGAGAGGGAACGTTACGGGTCCCCGCTGCAGTAACTAGTTATTCGCAGATTCAAAGAATTTTTCACGTGATGTTTATCACGTGATTATGGCCATGAACGACTTCCTCATCATGCGTGCCTTCGTTCAACAACACACCGGTGTCAGTCCAAACATCCAGCGATGGTGATGTGTCTCGGTAATTTTGTATGAGAAGATGTAGGCTGTTTGTCTTTTACTAACTATGACGAGGTGTTAGCACAATGCGCAGCCGTTAAAAAGGCAAAATGTGCACCAGTGAGGGACTGACAGGAATGTCATCTTGCGGTCCATCTGGTCTTCATCAATAGCAGCGGTACCGCTAACGGTCGGCTACCGGTATGTGCTGTTAGGGACCTGGCAAATGGGGATTATGAAGATTCCGATCTTTACGTAATCCAAAGACGCGGTACTGGGAGCGTGACCTAATCGCGCGTTTGCGCAGACCTCGTCGGGTTTCTCTCCTGCGCGCTGCTCGCTGCGATATCCCTTGTCACAAACAATTGAAAAAAAAAGACTTTCTACTTATTGCAAGCAAATCCACCGAAAGCGAAGGAGAGCATTCAATAGATCACTTGGCTTTTTCTGAACAACGATCGGAACGAAACGATCTTGCGACTACAACTTGTGACTTTGGACGCGCACGATGATATAGAGAAGCCTCAACGCTCACAATCCCTTCAAAATAACCCTTTCTTTCCATCAGCAACCCAAAAGGTATAAGGACAGTCATAGAGCCATGAAACGGATTCGGACAGTCGACGAGGAGTCTAGGAGCGCTTTCGTAGCCAAACAGCAGGACTCTGGATTTCCCAATGATCAGCTGAATAAACGACGGCGCACTTTGGGAATGAGTTATGGCGAGTCATCAAACGCTGGATTTGTGGAGGCCGGTGTTGTTTTGGATGTTAAGGCGACATCCGCTCTTATTTCGCATGGGAGCCCACTTTCAGGGATAGAAAACATAGCGCATGTCAGCGATCAGCAAACTGGGGGTATCGCATTACGCGCTGCCTGTGGGCAGTCGACGGAGCAGCGTTGTATTGTTATTGACGAAGTCATGCGAGCATGGGATTCGAGTTTGGATTTGTGTAAATCCACGTTTGAAGCCTGTAAGACGATTCTGGACAAGGTTACCTTCAACATAGCTGGAAATGATATCTCACAGATGGTAAAGACAATATTTTTGCATTCATAAAGCGTCATGCATCTCAATTATCGATTCTCAGGGGAGCGAGAAATTGCATGAATGGGCAGCAGCGGCGATTTGGGTGCAATCCCATGTTGAAAAATGCCAAGTATGCCCAGACGGCACCCTCTCCGAAGCATATGGGCCACCTATGCGGATATCAAGGCTCTTAGATTGCGCCCTATTGAAGAGGTAGCTATGCACCGCAAGGTTTTTTTCTTCTCATTTGTTTAACGTGTGTTCCAACATAGGAGCAACACCCCGATTCAGATAAAAGATCTGCCATCGCTTACGACCGAATTCAAGCTAGTTGTGACGGCACTTCAGCCCGATCTTCATCCTGTCTTATACCAGAGGTTGACGACCGATCTCCACGTAGCAGAAACGTTACATCAAACCATTGCTCGCGCTTTTGGCCTGTTTGATAACGTATTCAGAGGGCTGCTTCGACATACAAACTCGGAGCGGATGGGACTAGCTATGGGTGATGAGTTCTTGGATGCTGTTCATCGCTTTGCGTGGATTTTTTTCTTGGTTGGTGCTGGTACGCCGTCGATCTCAATATGAAAGATTTTGTTACCCGGAAGTATGGCTCATTGTTGCATTAGATGCACATTTCACGGTACCTTGGCCAGAAAATGACGTTGAAACGTGGTGCCTGTACTGTGTGCTTTTTGTTGCGATCCAACTCCCGGTCGATAAGCGCAGAATGATTAGGGAAGGTGGGCTGAATGTTTTCTACAAAATGTGCAGCGGGTCTCTATATTTAACGCTTGCTTCAGTTTTGACGTTTGTTGGCCTTGAAAATAGGTCATCTGTTGACCAGTGCATTGCGGGCGGTGTCCAACCGGACGCCGACTGGAGAGACTATTACACTACTGTGCGAAAATGGTTCTGTGAAAAGTACAACAAGGACACCGCTCAGTTTTTGCGACATGAGCAGGACTCAATTGAGCGGGTGCTGAATGTATGTTGTCATGCAGCGACAATTATCTATCTAACCACACATAATCATCATGACGACCGCTTTTGATTTACAACAGATGCTGATACAACACAAAACGCAGCCGTTCAAGCACGAGCAAATACGAGTTCTTAACCCGCAAATACCATGGTCCATCTACGACGGTGCTTTGGACCCTGGGCGATTATTGTACAGTAATATCGAAGATTTGAGCCGGTGGTACGATACAATATTGCTGGAGAAGCCGTATGAGTTTGATGGTAGGCTTTTCAGGCCCCTAAGTAGAACAATAGGTATGCGATTAATTGTAATCCAATCCAACTTCTCCGCCTCGGAAAGCATAAGGAGGGCAAGGTATTGGAAGTGTACTTATGCTATATTCTTCTTTAGCCACTCCACGAAGATTTTGTAGAACGCCCCGTATGTCGGTTACGAAATCCGCGAGCTCGCGGAGCTTAAAAGCCGCATTTGAGCGGGCCAGTGTTTTCAATGTATGGTTACGCCCAGCACACCATCTTCTGACGTTGCCCTTACGTCTCATCCTCTGAATCTACACTGTTTAGAATCTCATGGCAGCCACTCCCTACATGGCCCGCTCCATCTCTGGAAGAGGAACAAGAGGGGCACCAACTGAAGCCGATCGACACCAGTTACAAGAGAAGTTTGCGGGGATGTTTGCGAACGATGTGGGTGTCCTAGAACGGTTTGGATGATGAGCCCTATATTACAGACCTAACTTTCACTCTCCGCGTTCAGTCTCTAGACCAAGCCATCATTACTTGCAGACTCTTGGCCTCGTACATATCACACACGCAGATTCGTGCCATCATAAATCGAGTGGAAACTGTGACAGGTAGCCTATGAAAACCAATGCGCCGCACTTCGGACGCAGATTATTTACTCCGTGGTTATCTACCCTGACAGCAAATCTCCCACATGACCCAATCCGCGATGCAGCGTGGTCTTACGGTGTCAAGCTTTATTATCGACTCATGGAAGATTTGTTGGGTAGTCCACATGCACGAACATCAAAGGTGTGTGAAACGTACAGCCACGAACCTTCTTCAAAAACGAGGCTTATTGACCAACATCTCAATGGGACCTAGGAATTTTACCAAAAGTTGGTGGAAGATGGGCAATTCCATCGCTGCCTGCTATTTATTTCGTTGGAAATTGTTCGATACATGTACAAGGTGCAACAGCGTCTGCATGCTAATCGAGTATCCTCATTGGTTAACCCAAACCTCTGCCGAACAGTTCGACAAACCATTCACAAATGATTTAATACATCAGACGCAATGTCATGTTGTGGTGTTGGCGATGATGCTAAAGTTGGTGCAGCAAGGCGATTTTTGGGTATGTGAGAACTGCATCCAGAGCTTACACACGTACGGATGTTCATCAAAAGTTCGGGTGTAGTTGCCTGGGTGGATGAGCAAGCGACTAGTAGAGATCGAAGAGCGAGTGCTGGAGACGGAGTTGTGGAAGTGCAGAAGATTCTATCCCATGCTGCGGGCTGCGGCCGGTGAGCGGTGCGATGGTGAGTTCGGCGATACGACTATTTCTGCTCCTTCAATGAAAAAATATTTATACGCCGACGGCTTATTCCAGATGGAGCGTCACCAATGATACCGAAAACTGCGGCTTTCTACGGCTCTAAAATAAACCCCACTGAGTCGTCCGTACCAGGCGAAATCAAAGGCATTCAGGTGCGCTCAAATTGAGCACTATCCAGCGAATAGGAAGACAACTAATAGCACAGATCTTCAACAGTGTCTTTTAAGCCAAGCAACTCTTATGTCGATTGTGCGCCTGCGTCATCTTTGCACCGCACTTCACCTCTCTCCCGACACCGCACAGAAACTCCTCGAATGGGGCTTCAAGCACGAGCACAGGCATCACTTGCTTCAGAATCGCCATGTGGATGTGTACGTTATGGCATGTGTGTACGCTGCCGCAAAAATGGAGGGGAAAATTATGACCTTCAAAAGTGTGGTAGAGGGATATAGAAAGCAGCCGCAGTTTGATGAGAAGGTAAGCTTGTATTTGATGGTCCCTGTCGACATGAGCGGAATCAGATAATAATTGTATCAACCAGACGGCCACCTCCATCTATATTTCGCAATCTGAGCCTTCCGTGGACTTGATAACTTATTACAATCGTGTCTTCCTTCCGATTCTGCGAACGTATATGAACTCCATTGATGTGAGTAACTAAACAGTCAGCTTTCCATGTGCATTTCCTAAACAACAAACTCTAGACCAACTCCCGAGCTGCTCAGTCGACAACCACCACAACAGCAACCACAACCATCGCAAATGCAAGTGCACCAGTACCACCACCAGCAATAGTACCGTCTCCTTCGCACCACCGCCTATCTGCCCTGCGCCCACCGATCGACTCATCAGTCCCCACCATGACACCTCGCACACGACGCTACTGCGCAACGGAGAGCCCTTTGACAACCGGACGGGTATGTTTCAATACGTAAAGAGAACCGAGTAATATTCCTGATTTATCATTTTTGCAGAGAGATTTGGGATCAAGTAGAGGCCCCGTTACCTCCATGCGTCGTCTGTTCGGTGCCGACGGTCGTCCACCGCGACTCCCGGACTCTAGACCTCCCCGGGGTTGATGCCCTTGTGTCACAGAAGGTCATGAAAAGCATTTGGAATCCATTGATACAGGCGTCTTGACTGCGTAGAACTTCTAGTGAGAAGAAATGGTCAGTGCCGGCATAGATTTAAGTTATTATGGTGGAAGTAGGAACGGAAGGGAAATGGGAATCTGTGATCAATGTAAGTATGATTAAAGTGACAACAATGTTATGAGCAAGATCTCTGTTACAATAGTATATTATACATAAAAACAACGTGTGTCCTAGAAAGATGGTTACTTGTGGCTTCTAGCTGCTTCTTCTAGTAGTCTTGCTTGAAGTTTGCTGCCACCGCCTCCTGTAATGCATCCAAATGTCCCAAGCTGGGGGTGTTGTTGCGCCTGCATGGCCTTTTTGCGCTTTTCCCCTATGAAAGGACTTTCTGGCTCTGTCAATTTCTTGGTGGATGGTTTGACATTCAGCGGTTTCATTTTATCGTACAAAACTGGCTGCGCTTTATGAACTTGTTGCTTACGGAGGAGCCGTATTTGTTCTTTCTCGCGTTCCTATTTTACGGAGGTCAATATTCAGCCTTACTTTATCCCTGATCGTAATAGTGTCATAGGCAGACTACAGACCTCGTCATCTTTTGCCATCTCTTCCCTCATCTTTTGTTCGATAGCCTCTCTCTGTTTTCGTGACTCTTCAAACGCCCGCCTCTCCTCGGCCCTTACGTCCGTGTGCAACAGCACGTTTTCCACATCTGTAAGCGGGCGATTTGAAGGCTGTGGAATGAAAGGGTCCAAACATGGGAGAGGATTCGCCCGAAATTGCCTCATCCGCTCCTGTTCTCTTAGTTCCCGCTCTCGCTTCTCTTCGATGGTAAGACGCGCAAAGGAGCCGCGAATTTCTGTTTCAAGATTGAAGGGCTGAGGGTTGGTTATTGGGCGGTGAGGGACGGATGGAAGAGGCTTTGCATGAACATGTCAATGAATCAGGTCCAAGATTTGCAGAAACCGAGAGCGATCACCCTTCAAGACTCACATCAGGCTCATCATAAGGCAAAGGGTAGGCGCGGAACTGTTTCGCGCGCTCCTCTTCCTCTTTCTCTCGTTTGACCCGTTCCTCAAATTCAATTTTTTTTCTTCTGCTAATCTCATCCCCTGGGAGCGAGAATTCGGGTGGCACGATGACACGATGTTCGACCACAGGCTCAAACGGCTGAAAGATCTTTTTAGGAATAGGATTCGCCTTTACTATTCTCGGTGGTGAGGGTTCAGGAGCCGGTGGTGGTCGGGGTTTTGTAATAGCAGGCGACTGAGGAATGGTGGGTGCTGATTTGGGAACGGCAGGAACACCAATTGGACGGTCGGAGGCCAGGATCTTACGGTCAACAGGCTTTGCCTTGAACGGCTGGATCTTGGCCAATTCCGCCAGCTCTTGTTCTTCTCGACTCGGAACGCTAAGGATCAACAGTAGGTCAGTGTTGAAGTTTTGTATAGCTACTAAATATACATACGTATGCGTCTTCTTCCGTAGCTTTGTGAGCAAATACGGTGATCGTGGTTTGGTCATTCTTACATGCCCCCTCCAAGGAGATGACACCTACAGAGTAGATTCACCCCAGGGTTAGCCAAAACTCCATTCTTTCAAAGCGTCCGTGTGTTACCGCAGAAAAGACCTTTGCAGGTCCCGGCTTAGCCTTGAATCTCTCGGGTACATTCGCCTCGAAAGACTTCACTTTCACTGCCAACGGAACGTACGGGGATTTTGGCTGGGTCACGTCGTTTGCCAACGTTCGTAGAGTAGAATGAAAATTGAAAGGTCTGGGGACTGTCATTCCATTCATTCGCTTTATTGGCTTCTTTTTCTGAAACAGACAATGCGCGTAAGTTACTGGTTCCCTGAGATCATGAACAAGCGATGTCTTACCTGTACTCCGCCAGGAGACCGCATCCCCAACCCGTCCTTAGTTCTTAACCTTGAAGCAAAGCTAAACTCCTTTGGTACTGTAAGTCCCCTGCGTTTCTGCGTCTGATTCATTTTCTCAGCGACAGGTTTTCCTTCACGGGGTTTAGTGTCCCGTGCCTTGGTTCTTTCTGGCTTAACAGATTCATCGGCAGATGACGATGACGATGACAATCGCTGATTCGCAGATGCGAAGGGGTTTGCGAAGTTGCTAGCGCTCGTGTTTTGCTTACATTCGGGTTGAGTCAACCCAAGATTTGCCAGAAACTGGCTGGCTTTCGGTGTCGACTCTTGTACAGAAAATTCTTCGTGAAATTCGTCGTCGCCCTCGTTGTGATGATTATCTTCCGCAAATATCGTGCTTGCAGGAGTTGTGATACGTGCGTCTGCGGCCCCGCCAAAGTCAATGGCTGTTAAAATCTGATTGACATTGACTGACTGGGCTCCCCATAAAAAGAATTTCCCGGCAGTCGCTATATATTGTGATTGGGGAAACAGGTTACGTACCAAACCAACTATCAATGCCAGTTTCGCTCTCCTCTTTCAAGAAATCATGAAATTGAGGAGCGTTAAATTCATAATTTGCATCCGTATCATCGCTCCCAACCGTCCTTTGCTCGGCCGCTTCGGCAAACAGATTAGATCCTGTAGTTTCCTTCGGAAGGCGTGCGTGGATAACGGGATAAAGCGATAGGGTTTTCAGTGGACGTGGTGTGAGGGAGCTTCTACGTGGAGGTTTAGGTCGAGGCGTCATTGAGATTTTAAACGACTTTATTAAAGAGGAAGGCACCCCTTCTCCTTGGCTAGTTACAAAACGATAGAGAAAATGGGTGGAGGGGTTGATCTCGATACTCGTTTTCCTGCAGCCCCAGGAACACCTTCAAAGATCGTAGGAAACGCGGCAGGACGCGCCTTCGGACAAACCGAGTGGAAACTGCTTTCGGACTTTGCTTATGTAATCAGGCAACCCTTTGGTTGTCCCGCCGGTCCCAATTCTAGATCTGAACATCCCGAGCCGTTTTCACATCAGTCGCAATGATAATCAAGACATAGTAGCAGCTTGTGGAGAGGTATAAAAGACAAGAAACACACTATAGTACTATACAATCCCACAATTCCCTCTATTACCCCAACCGGGCATGTCCAAGATTAAACTAATAAACGCCAACATCCAAAAAAAAAAATCAATATTTCACGTTGAATCCATATCTGCCGCTGCAAAACTTCTTCAGGTCCAGTCTCGTCCTGATGCACTGTCTCGATGCATTAACACATTCCGCGCGAGCTTTGGGGGTGACATTGGGGGGAGCGGTGGGTCGTTGAATGATTGAACGGCAATGCGTGACGACGGTATGCGCGCTTCCGCACTAGCGCTAATGGCTAGGTCATCTAGCGAATGGCTTCGTGTTTTATTATTGGCGCTATGTAAAGTGACATTTAAGTTCATTAGAGGAGAAAGTATGAATCAGGTGGATTCCTCATTCTACGTACGCTTGAAAGAACCCCTTCAAGCCCCACTTTGCTGACAGCCGCGCAAAAAGCGTCTGGCTTTTGCTCTTCCCTCTTTCACTTTGTACGCTGTCAGCGTACCCACTTTGTTCCACCACTCGTTTGAGCTCAAAGAAGTTGGGCAACACCCCCGCGCTCTCTTCTGGTGTGAGGTAACATAATTGCTCTTCCAGTTCGCGTTCAATCTTGGGAAGGGATTTGCCCAGATAGATGTAAAAGTTTGCTGTATCTACTAGGTCCCCCGAGAGTGTTCGGGGGTATTTTAGGTTTGCGGAGCGGGGGCTCTCGGGACCTTTTAGTGATGGCATTGATCGGGAGAGTGCTTTGTTGATATTTGTGGAAGTGGCGTTCGATGACAATAAGTGTCCTGATCTGGTTACTTCTACGTCTTCCAGCTGTGCGTGACAATGGAAGAATAGCATTAGCACCATTCAATCTGGCTATTTTCCATGCTAAAATGGTCACACTAACCACATCCCGGGCGCTCTCGTCCTGGTCAAATTTCTCATCCAACGATGCAAATGTCAGGAAATCTTTGATCTTTTCACGATTTTCTCGTAGAAAGTGATTCAAGGCCATAAGATACTGCTCTTTGTTGCCAAAATCCACATCATTGCACATGGCTGTCAAAATCTTGCCACATAGTACGAGACCACGGCGTGCGGAAGGTGAGATTTTGCCTTCAACTAGACCGTAAGTATCCGGGGCCGTGATTGCTACAAAGCGAACCCTTGGTATGAACAAGAATTTAAATGGCAGCTGCATCGAAGATGTCACTTTACCTGGCACAAAAAATCGGAGGAAGAGGAAAGATCCCACGACCTTCTCAGATACAGATAGATATCCCACTGACTTTGCACTTGCAAAAGAACCTCTGCTCGCGGCCGGGAGCTTCGGAACGAAGGCGCGTTCGGAAAGACCTCTTGATCGAAATACCTCTGATCCTGAGGTGTCTTGCCTTGGTCGAAATACCTCCGATCCTGAGGTGTCAGTCCCTAGTGATGGATGCGAATCCTTCCGTCCATTCGGCCATGAATTCATTGATTCTGGACTTTTTATTCGACCTTGAGATTGCCGCTTTTCGAAACTACCAAGTTCCTGCCCGGTACTGCCGCTTCTGACATGAGACTTACTGGTGGACCTTTTGTTAGACTGGGATGGGCGCCGGGACGTAGGAGAGGAGTGGAGAAGCTCCACACTTCCTGTCCTTCGCATAGGGCCTGTGAAATCCTCCTCCCCTTCCTTGGTGCTCGCGCTACTCGTTGATCCACGATGTTTTCTTCGACCGAAAAGGCGGAATCCTTCACCTTTTGATGGAAGTGGATTCATGTCATCTTTTAATGACTGACTTCGAGTGAAGGACTGAGAACGCCGTGTTTCTGTCGGGCCAAGTTTTTCTGCTGAATCAGTTAGTATCGCCGAGCGCTCCTTTGGCGGTTTGTCCTTCAACGAATCGCGCGACTCTGACCGAGAGGTCATAATCGTCCCGCCTTCCGCCAAATGTGAACCACCCACTGGCTCTGCCATTTCCGCTTTCGAACCACCCTGTCTGACCGTAAATGTCGGTGTCCACCCCCCCTCGTATATCTCATCCACCGTGGCTCGCAGAAAATGGCACATCCTCTTTAGCGTCACTGGCATCTGTTCCTTTTTCTCCACGATGGATGTGAGGAGCCGTGAGCAGGCGCTTTTGAGTCGGGATTCATTCTCCGCTAACAGTTCTTGGACAGTGAATTGATCCATGTCTGGCGGAAACTTTTGAGGATCAATTTCGCACCCGTCAATGAAGGGGAGGATGTCACGAAGCGGTTCTGTGAGAGATTGACCGAGGTAGTGTAGACCTTCGTACCGAGCGAATGCATTGAGGAGCATGGTGGCCATACTGGATAAATACATATTTAGTTATAAGCACCGATGGCAAAAGGCTCCTATAGCGAACTACCTGTTATCTCGTATTATATCGCTCAAATCTCTGCTCTTGATCACTGAACGCGGAGATAGTCTTAATGCCTGCAAGCGGCTTCAAATATCTTTTTGTTCAGGCATTTACTTACAATACCCCTGTATTCGTGACCGCAGCAATCTCTTCAAGAATGCCTCTGTTCCTCTCTCGCGCTGTCTTCTCAACAATGACAATACGCCCAACGACACGCTTGCAGCTGTATCTCCCACAAAGGTAGCCTGACATATCAATGCGAGGAGGTTGGCGTTATTGGCGAGGAGAAGGTCGGCTATACGTTGATCAGCCGACACGGCCTATGTGAGAATGCCAGGAATCAGATGTGCGTGCAGATCGGTTGAGCATTAGTGATATTCTACCGTCTTGTCCGACAGATTTTCCAGACTCCTACTTCCAAGCTTTGACCGCCCCGTTGTTCCCCCCTTGTGACGCATTCACGGAATTATCGCACGCTGACGGAGGGAATGGAGGACGAAAGCGGAACCTGTCCAGCGACAATGAGCCTGTGTGCAGTTGCCTGATCGTCAGCTTATTGTCGAGATTGCACAGGAAAGTCTGTCATGAACTAGCAAGCTTCTTTTTCGCTAAATGGAAACCTGGATGTACGTTCTCAAAGCTAATGCGTCGTAGTATTTGGATTTTCGGATTAAAGTTGCCAAACAGAACTACTGTTATTGTGTGGACAAGCTGCTCTTATTGTCGAAACTGAGATGCGCGAACGGCTCTTCAGATTACTGCATCCGCTATTAAGCTATTCATAGAAACCTTGGATGAGGGTCATTCATTTTTGATTCACTGAGTATAATGGGATCCGATCGTAGTCCCCACTGCATAATATAAGTAGCACCGCCAGGCTCCCAAGGGGCGACAGTAAAACTGGATGTTGCTGGAAACGGGATCCGGAGTGATACCATTGGAGATGATAAACCACGGAGGGACATATCCCGGTGCATGGTAGTGCATATCACGAGCACATATCAGGATCAGGATTCCATAGGTCGGTCGCATTAGTGTCCAAATGTTTGACCTAGAACCATGTAAACGAACGCTTTTTCTGTTGGGTTAACTCTCCATCTCGAGCATCGACCGTTTGCATAGAATCATAGAATCCATGAGACCGTCAAAGTTCAAAGTCGTTATCAACACTTCTAAAGTTGATGATTGACTTTGATGTAAAATGGCCTGCTCCAGTTCGTTGAGCAGGATAGAATGTCCGCTAGCATATTTCCATGGGCAGCGGACAAACAAAAACCACAGAATATCGATGGAAAGGGCGAGTTTTAGAGGTCACTCGGTCTCCTTGTGCGTTAAAACACTGGATTTGATGCAGGACGCGCCGTCAAAACCCAGCAGAACAACACTGCATGCTCCTTGATGGATTTTCGCAATTTATCTACCAACCCCTTTCCCATCTCTTACAACCACGGATATTTTGCAGCTGTGCTCTCAAGGCTGCAGCTATGACCACTTCTTCACCTCTACGAAGATCTACCCGACTTGTAGTGCAGCAAGTAACAACCAAGACGATGCAGTCTGTGGCCCCGGAGACAGCAGAGGTTAAAGGTGAACGACGACGAGTTGCATCAAAGGCAGTGTCCTACAAAATTGAGGAAGTAGACGACGTGGAAGAAAGAACTGGTGCCCCCGAGACCGGCACCGAGCAAAAGAGATGGCCAAAGCAGGAGAACAACAAAAATGGGCAGGAAGACAAGCCATTGAAGCGGCGAAGGAAGAGGGCGGAGGCGGTAGATGCTATAGATGGCGATGAGGTGAAAATGCCAGATGATGATCTAAAGACGAAGCGTCAAAAGCACCGAAACAAGGGTATCAGTGATGACAAAGATATGGTAGCATCAGGTGAACCAACGGAAGCAGAGAAGGAGAAACCAGCGAAACGCCGAGTCACAAAAGCAAAGAGTACGGCAAATGAAGAGGATGAGAAAAGCATCAAAAAGCCCAAAAAGCCAAAGGTGGAAAAGACCATTGAAATTCCTGACATGGATACCGAATATATGTGGGCCCGTGCCAAAGCATGCAAAAAGTACGTCGGTGCGCATGTGAGTGCCGCCGGTGGAAGTCATAATGCGGTTATCACCAGTACCAAAATAGGGTATGAGCGCTCCCTTTATTTCCACAGAACCTTGTTAATATCTTTGTATCAGTGGTACATGTTTTGCGCTCTTTGTCAAAAACCAACGCAGATGGGAATCCCCACCAACTCCTGGCTCACAAGTGGAAGCGTTCGCCAAAGCTTGCCCTCTGGCTGGCTTCTGTCCCAAGACACATGTCCTACCACATGGGTCTTATTTAGTTAATCTGGCGAACTATGAGGATGAAAGGGCCACGCAAGCTTTCAATGGCTTTGTGGACGAATTGAAACGATGCGAAGAGCTTGGGATCGGATTATACAACTTCCAGTTGAGTATCGTTGAGGCAGTGATTTTAAGAATATTGACATCTTAGCCCTAATGG
>NW_015971553.1:435914-442881 GCF_000182565.1 Spizellomyces punctatus DAOM BR117
GGGTGGGAATATGTCTCGACACTTGTCATATGTTTGCAGCAGGTACATGAACAGCATCTGAGCATGCGCGGGACTATATTCTTAATCGCCCTTTCAGGTTACGATATCAGGACCCAAGAGACGTATAATGCGACACTCACCAGCTTTGACCGCATCGTTGGGCTCAAATATCTGCGCGCGATGCATATAAATGACAGTAAATGCCCACTTGGATCCAAGAAAGATCGCCACGAGAACCTTGGAAAGGGGGAAATTGGGCTGGAGGCGTTCAGGTGCATCATGAATGATGAGAGAATGAACGGAATTCCGCTTGTGCTTGAGACGCCTGAGCGGGACGGTGACATGGGTTATAAGGAGGAAATCGATATTCTGTATGGATTAGTTGAGAGTAAATGAATACTGAGCCGTTATTTTTGTTGAAATCTCCTTGTTCGCGTGCATGGAAACCTCTTATAGGCAGGACCATAGACTCTATTACCGTGTGGGATTTCCATAAAGACATCCTAACTGAAGGTACGCATGGGAGAGTGTGCAGCGGGGTTTGCAAGTGTCTGTCGACAGAACGCATGCATTTCAAAGCAATGTATGGATGCATGACGAGTCTCTCATGAATGCAACTAATGATGTCTAATGGTTATATACAATCCGACATGATGAAATCTATCAAAACACCTCAACAGGTATGGTTGGGTCTGAGAAGTGAGACACTCCTACTTCTCATTACCAGAGCCGGCGCCCTTTGCGGCGTCCTCTGCCTTTTTGGTCAAAAGTCTTGCCATCGCATTTCGCAGATTTTTCTCTGCAACAGCTGTGCCATTTTGCACGGCAAGCTTGTACTCTTCAACCGCTTTTTCCAGACGACCCATAGAGTCGAGAACGACGGCATAATTGTAGTGGATTTCGCCGTCATTGGGTTCCAGACGAAGGGCCTCCTCGTAATGGGAGAGGGCTGTTTCGGGGTCTTTGAGGATCAATGCATGAACATTAGCAATATTTACGTGGGCATCGCTGCGGTTTGGAGAGAGCTCCAAGGACTTTTTCCATGACTTGATGGCCGCCTCATGTCTCCCTGAGAATTACATGATGGTTAGTAAAGAACTGAAATCCATATGACAGGTGTAGCACCTTACCTAGTTGCAGTTGACAGTTTGCAATATTGTAGTAAGCGTCCCCAGTCGCCTTGGTCCATGCCGACTTTTCAAAGCAATCCAATGCTCCATGGAGATCCTGGGTAAACCGTGTATCAATTATTGATGGTCATCTTCATTCCACTAATACCACAGAGCGCTTTGCCTACATCATTGTTCCATTTTTGTGTGCCTTCGTTGAACCATTCCCTTGCCTTTATCGTCTCTGGATCTGCTGCTGTGACAGAGTCACTGGAATGCGACGCATAGTGTCGGGTGGTGCTGCTAAACCCTGCAAACCGTGACAGCGATAAGAATTGAGAATGCATCCTTGTATCCTAGCTAGCACATACGCAGACGCTGCGCATGACGGTGCGGCTATCGGTGCAGCTACACGCTGGACAAGAACTGGAGAGATCTATCAATCGTCCGCACCCCATCACATTCTGGCGCTGACAAAAAACCTTACGTCTTGGCACATAACCTGTGGTGCGACGGAATGTGTGAAACAGCGGTCGCCTGCAGGCAGTCAAAAGTCGTAGCGAAGCAGACATTTTGTTACGATGAAAATCTCGTCAGTTTCTGTTAAAAGTGTTCAACATTTCTTGGACGATCTGTCTTGCACGTGCCCCCCAACAGATCGCCGCGTTCGTCCCAAGCCCTTCAACCGTCTTCTACCTTCCTTCTCCCATTTCTTTGCCCTCGACCAAACTTTGACAAAATGACTGGTCCGGTGAACGCAGACCTCTACTCGGACGTCAAGATTGCCATTATTGGCGGATCGGGGCTTTATCACTTGGACAATTTGAAGGTTCTCGGCGAGATTAACCCGGAGACTCCTTGGGGACATCCGAGCGACAAAATCATTATTTCCGAGACGCCCGACGGCCACAAGATTGCCTTTCTCGCCCGACACGGTCGTGGGCACTTTTTGAATCCGAGCGAAGTGCCTGCGCGAGCAAACATTGCCGCCCTCAAGCACATTGGCGTAGAGGTTATCCTCGCATTCTCCGCTGTCGGCTCCCTCCGCGAAGAGATCAAGCCCAGGGACTTTGTTCTGCCATCTCAAATTGTGGATAGGACAAAGGGCATTCGACCCTCAACTTATTTCGAGAATGGTGTAACAGCCCATGTTGGATTTGCTGATCCTTTTGATAAAGAATTGTCGGACATTATCTTCGCCCAGGGTAACGTTTGCGAAGGGGTGACATTCCACACGAATAAAACCCTTGTCTGCATGGAAGGACCAGCCTTTTCCACTCGCGCAGAGTCACATATGTACCGGTCGTGGGGATGCGATATTATTAACATGTCTGTACTCCCTGAAGCAAAGCTGGCTAGAGAGGCTGAAATTGGATACCAAATGGTCTGTATGTCAACCGACTACGATTGTTGGAAGGAAACGGAGGAAGCCGTCTCCGTGGAGGCCGTCATTGCGAACTTGGGTGCAAACTCGGATAACGCAAAGAAGCTACTCTTGGCAGTCATCCCAGCTGTGACCAAGGCTTTGGACGCAGGAGAGCTCAAAAGTGTGGCGGCGTTGCAAGGTGCGAACAAGTACGCTGTCATTACCTCTAAAGAAAAGCGCAACGCGGAGCAACTGAAGAAATTGGAGTATCTTCTCCCTGGCTATTTTATTTGATTGTCTAGTGTAGAGTGATTATGTAGATTCGATAGAGGCAGCTACCCTTCGATCGAAGCTAGATGACTTTTACTTTCATCGTCATAAGAATCATTGTAATATTAACTTTTACCGTTTGGATTGCCTCAACATAAAGGCCAAAGAGAATCTTGACTGGAAAGACTTTGTGCCTCCCATGGGACTTGACAATAATGCCACCCGCACAAACAACATCTGTAAATTACAAACCTTTTGATCGAATGACCATATAATAAAGAATCCGATATTTCGTTCATTACTGGCTGGTTGAGTTGACCACTATGAAAGAAGAACCAGGGTTCTTCCTATGCGGATTGTCTGTTGGTGTTCGAAAACCTAACTGGAGAGCTGCCATGAAAGCAGAAAAGGAGCCACGCCAGGGCGATCAAAGTCTGGCGGGCATAGTCTAAGAACGCGTCGCAACATAGTGCGGAGCCGGTGGGTATTGGCACTAGTACAGTGATTCCAACCAATTGAATCATAATTTTACTCGATTTAGACTCATGAACTATGATTTGATAATGGTTCGATGCACAAACGATGCTCCACCATTGAAAAACGGGTCCAATATGTGCGGCAATGAACGGATTGAATATTCTGCAGTTGCTCCACCATTGAAAAACGGGTCCAATGCGCAGTTGTCATATCTCTATATAAACCCGCCTTCTCTGCCCATTTCCCAGGTTTTCATCATTCTCTGCCGATAGGCTTTCATCATTCTCTGCCCATTTTCCAGGCTTTCATCCATTTTTCTATTCCAATCATCATGCCGCCAAAGAAAAAGCAAAAGCTTGAAAAACTTGACAAACCCACCTTACATACCTGCAACAAAACTTCCTTTGCAAAAGCTTTCCTGCCTAATGAGACCTACCACCAACGGCTTCTAGATTACATCACCATCATCCATCAATGTAACAGGCTAGCAGGGACAAGAAGACAACAGAAAACTAGGGAAGACTTGGTTACTCTTGTTATTCTCCTTTGAGGGGCCTCAGAGAGGTCCTCTTTTTATAGACAAAGGGGCTGACAAATGCTATATCCTAACTACCCAATCAGATCTCACCCACATCATCCTAAACTATTTGTCAGCCTATTGCACCATTTGCAACCAATCAGAACTCATACATGTCATCCTAAACTATTTGTCAGCCTATTGCACCATTTATAGCCAATCAGAAGTGAGACAAGTCATCCTAAATACACTGTGCCACTTGATTGAAAGGGGCAGATGCCAGTGTGTCAGAATACTCATCTAATTTAGCCAGAAATGGCTAAATCTGCTTATTTATCTAATTCTGGTCAAATGAATGCTGACACCATCAGCAAAGTCATGTGCCCACTAGTTTGGAACCACATCTAACCAGTATAACCATAGCACTGACAGAAGAATTCTGTCACACTCCCCCACTTTAAGATTAAGCTCCCTTCTGGGCTAGGAACTCCTTCAAGATTTCTCTGCCATGGGGTAGGAGGTTTTCTTCTGGTTCCCAGGTGTTCTGAGAGGAGGGATAGCCTTTCCACTTGATGAGGTAGAGATTCTTCTTCCTTCTGGTCTTGTGGTCAAGAATCTTCTCAACTTCCCAAAACTCTTCTCCTTGCTGGATAATTGGCTCAGGCTCAGGGGGTACTGGTCTGGTAGGGAAGTCCTCTGTGGGGTCCAAGTAAGGCTTGAGGAGTCTCACATGGAACACTGGATGAATCTTCATGGTGCTGGGGAGCTCCAGGGTGTAATTCTGAAATTCATCCTTGGCCTTGATTCTGTAAGGTCCAAGCCAGGGGTGAAGAAGTTTCTGGGCTGGCCTCTGGGCTTCTTCTTCTGGGGTGATACCTTCTCTAGACAGCCAAACTTTGGAGCCTAGGGGGTAGCTTGGGGCCTTGCTGAGAGACTTGTTGGCTTGCTGAACTTGTCTTTCTTGGGCCAGTATCATGTTATCCTTGGCTACTTGAAGCAGTTGCTGAATATACTGGTGGAAGTCTGTTGCTTCAAGATCATTGCTTTCTCCTGGTGGTGTTGCTGGGGTCCTGGGATGCCGGCCATTCTCCAAGTAGAATGGGGTAGAGCCTGTGGTTTCTGAGATACTGTTGTTGTAGGTGAACTCAGCAAAGGGGAGAAGATCTTCCCAATTCTTCATGTTGTACTGCAGGAAAGCTCTGAGGTAAATCTTCAAAGTCTTGATGGTTCTCTCTGCCTGTCCATTGGTCTGCTGGTGCCTTGCAGTGGCTAGGAGGGTGTTGCAGCCTAAGAGTTGCATCAAGTTGGACCAGAATGAACTGGTGAACTTGGTGTCTCTGTCTGATACAATCACTTCTGGGAGGCCATGGTGCTTGAAGATGTGCTTCAAGAAGAGCAGGGCCAGGTCCTTGGCTGAGGCTCTGGTGGTGGTAGGGATGAAGTGGCCTCTCTTTGACAATCTGTCAACAATGACAAAGATGGCATTGTGATCAGAGGAAGTCATAGGTAGGTCAGGGATCAGGTCAATGGAGATCTGGCTCCATCTGGTCTTAGGTACTGGGAGGGGCTGCAGCAAGCCTGCTGGTGGTTGCTGACTAGGTTTGCTTCTCTGGCAGGAATCACAAGACTTGACATACTTCTTAATGTCCTTGTACATCCTTGGCCAGTAGTAATGCCTTGCTAGGGCATCATGGGTCTTGGTGATGCCAAAGTGTCCAGCATATTGAGTGTCATGGGTTTCTTGGAGTAGGCTCAACCTTAGGTCTGGGTCACTAGGAACAAAGATCCTGTCCTGGAAATAGAGTAACCCATCCTGATGGCTGAGGTACTTGAGCCTTTGTTGCTGGTCTTCTGGTCTCCTGGGGTCATCCAAAGCTTGGATGAGCTCTTGAAGTTCTGGGTCTTCTGTGGTACTGGTCTTCAATCTCTCTTGAAGGGTGCTGGTGGTGTGGGTCACAGCATTCAACTCTGCTGTCACCAAGGCCTTGCACTTGATGCATCTTGGGGCCAGGTCTGGTCTTCTAGACAGGATGTCTGCCACTGTGTGGAGTCTTCCTGGGCCATAGCCAATCTCAAAGTCAAAAGATTGGAAATTCATGACCCATCTGGCTTGTCTTCTGGTCAAGAAGGGCTGGTTCTGTAGCCACTTGAGGGACTGGTGGTCTGAGATAACTTTGAAGGGGGTTCCTTCCAGGTAGGGCCTCCAAACTCTGAGGGCATCATGGATGGCTAACAGCTCTTGTTCTCTGGTGTCATATCTGGTCTCTGCTGGAGCCATCTTCCTGGAGTGGTAGGCAACTGGTCTCATGCCTTTCCCATCATCCTGTCCAAGCCATGCTCCAACTGCATAGCCTGAGGCATCAGGGAAGACAGTGGTAGGCAAGGCTGGGTCAAAGGGTCTGAGTACAGGGGCTTTGGTGACCATATCCTTCAGCTGCTGAAAAGCTTTCTCCTGAGGTTCAGACCAGGTCCAGGGCTTGTCATTTCTCAACAGGTCTGTCAATGGTGCAGCTTGCTCTGCCAGGTCCTCCAGAAAGCTATGGAAGTAGTTCACCAGGCCCATGAACTGTCTGACTTCAGTGACACTCTGAGGGGTGGGCCATTCTTGAACAGTCTGCACTTTCTTGGGATCAAGCTTGACTCCTTCATGTGAGACTACATGGCCAAGAAACTCTACTTCTTGCTTGAGGAACTGGCACTTGCTGGGGTTGGCATACAGCTTGTTCTGCCTGAGGGCTTGCAGAACCTGCTTGAGGTGGTCCAGGTGATCTTCTGGGGTCTTGGAGTAGATGAGGATGTCATCTAGGTAGACAATAACAAAGATGTCCAAGAAGGGTCTAAGGACATCATTCATCAAAGTCATGAAAGTGGCTGGGGCATTGGTCATTCCAAAGGACATGACCAGGAACTCAAAGTGACCATATCTGGTTCTGAAGGCTGTCTTGGGGATGTCTTCTGGGTGGACTCTGATCTGGTAATAGCCTGACTTCAGATCTAGCTTGGTAAACACCTGGGCTCCATTCAGCCTATCCATCAGCTCATCAATCCTAGGGAGGGGATATCTGTTCTTGATGGTGATTTTATTCAGAGCCCTGTAGTCCACACACATCCTCAAAGACCCTTCTTTCTTCTTAACAAAGAGGATAGGTGCTCCAAATGGGCTCTTGGATGGTCTGATGTGGCCTGCCTCCAGAAGTTCTGAAAGCTGCTTCCTCAGTTCTTCTAACT
>NW_015971553.1:443775-444739 GCF_000182565.1 Spizellomyces punctatus DAOM BR117
GGTTCTCTGGAGTTCTGGGGTTCTCAGGGGTCCTGGGATTTTCTGGGTTTCTGGGGTTCTCTGGGATTCTGGGATTCTCTGGGTTTCTGGGGTTCTCTGGGATGCTGGGGTTCTCTGGGGTTCCAGGTAAAGTCCATGGATAGTTAAAGTCTCAGGGGTGGTTTCAGGTGGGTCCAATAGGTCCAAGGGTTGAATAAAGGAGAGTGTACCAGGTGGTGGGTGTCAGGGTGGTGGTTCTTATATCTTCCCCAGTAGAGGCAGAACCTCTATCTTCTACTGAGTCTGCTTGCCATTTCCCTGCTGCTTGGTCTTCAAGGGGCAGAGGGGGGCAATATGGCCTGGTTTTCTGCACCTGAAACAGGCTCCCTTCTTTCTGAGCTCAGTCTTCTCAGCCTCAGTGAGTTTGGAGAGAGGCTTCCCAGAGTTGGTGGATATACTATCTATCTCCATAGGGACTACTCCAGAGTTCTCAGTCTTGGGGGAGTAGTAGCTGGTGGCCTGGCTTCTTCTCTGGTAGCTGAACTGGATCTGGTCAATCCTATCAGCTGCTGCTGCAGCTGTGGCTAAGTTGATGGTACTGGTGGGGTTGAGCTCCAGTTGTTCCTGAACCCTGGGTTTAAGCCCTCTGATAAACTTGTCTAACTTTTCAGCTTCTGACAAGTCATCCACCTGAAGGCATAAAGTATTGAACTGGTTTAGGTACTCCTTTACTGAGCCTTGTTGTTTGAGCCTGGCCAACTGGTCTCTTGCTGCTCTGGTGGCATTTGCTGGGAGGAAGTTCTCTTGAAGGGCTCTCTTGAACTGGTCCCAAGACTGGATTCTGAGAGGGGATCCTACTGGGTGGTTCTTGACATGGCTTTGCCACCAGACTTCAGCATGGAGTTCCAAGTAGGTGGTGGCTACTAACAGTTGGCCTTCTGGTGATAGATCTGCAGCTGCCTGGAAGTACTCTTCAAGTCTGAGG
>NW_015971553.1:445044-491529 GCF_000182565.1 Spizellomyces punctatus DAOM BR117
ATGTTGCAGTCAAGATAGGGTGGGTCACAGGCCCAAGAGTATGCAATGTTACTTGCAGTCAAGATAGGGTGGGTCACAGGCCCAAGAGATGCAATGTTACTTGCAGTCAAAATAGGGTGGGTCACAGGCCCAAAATATGCAATACTACTTGCAAGTACAACTGGTGGGGAGGATACAGGGGGACTCTACAGCTTCTTCACAATCCCACAATAGAAAAGCTCTATCTGTTTTATCAGAGCTTCTGATGCTAACCAAGTGGTGTGTCTGGTGGTAGTTCTGGAGGTTGTGCTGGGGGTAGGTTTGTGGTATGGGATGGTGTGGGCTGGTCTGTAGGAGTCCTTGAGGGGGGTTCTGGGCATAAGTTGGGTCTGGGATAAGAGGCAGGGGTCTTCTGATATTACTCAGAAGGACTAAGGCTGGGTCTGGGGTCTGGGGTCTGTTGGTCTTCTGATATTACTCAGAAGGTCTAGGGCAGGTTCTGGGGGTCTGGGGATCTTAGCTTCTGATCTCTCACAGAAGGTCTAAGAGTCTGGGGTTGTTGTCTAAGGTGGTGCTACCATGTAACAGGCTAGCAGGGACAAGAAGACAACAGAAAACTAGGGAAGACTTGGTTACTACTTGTTCTCCCTTTGAGCGGCCTCAGAGAGGTCCTCTTTTTATAGACAAAGGGGCTGACAAATGCTATATCCTAAGGGGCCTCAGAGAGGTCCTCTTTTTATAGACAAAGGGGCTGACAAATGCTATATCCTAACTACCCAATCAGATCACATGTCATCCTAAACTATTTGTCAGCCTATTGCACCATTTGCAACCAATCAGATCTTGTACATGTCATCCTAAACTATTTGTCAGCCTATTGCACCATTTATAGCCAATCAGAAGTGAGAGAAGTCATCCTAAATACACTGTGCCACTTGATTGAAAGGGGCAGATGCCAGTGTGTCAGAATACTCATCTAATTTAGCCAGAAATGGCTAAATCTGCTTATTTATCTAATTCTGGTCAAATGAATGCTGACACCATCAGCAAAGTCATGTGCCCACTAGTTTGGAACCACATCTAACCAGTATAACCATAGCACTGACAGAAGAATTCTGTCACAATCAACTTGCCGACCATGCTTCCCACGCGCTGAAATTCTATCTCCTTTCATCAGCGCCAGTTTTTCCCACAGTAAATCAAGAGACGATTGAAGCCATCCTCTATCTTCTCAACAAAGGTGAATCATGGCAACCAAAAACCGGTGCGAAGAAGGCATTACGCGAATCCTTGTTGCCATACATTCGTTGGTACTGCCACATCGTTGGCTTCGTTCATCCAAATCTACAAAAAGAGCAGCAATCAGTCAATTACCTGACAGCAAGTATGATGGCGAATCTGAAGGTCAACATCCAGGAACACTTCATGATGATGCTGCTCCGGTACATTAATCTGCGGCTCGACGTGAAGGGACAGAAGCAGCGACTGCCACTGAAAAGTGTAACAACGAGGACGTCTTCGAGAGATCGCGAGTAAGCCCAAATCGGACGCAGGAAGCATGAATCGCGTGACCAACTCCACCGATTGGGTTACCGTGACCGAAAAAACCAGTTCAGAGAATGGCAATTGGCGCATTAGATTTCAGCGTGCCTTGTACAACCTGTGGAGGCCCGAGCCAGTGTGGAAAAGGAAGAGATTGGTACCGCCACCAATAAATCAGTTGCGGTGCAGTGACACCCATTAGTTTAGTTTAGTTTAACAGTTTATCCAAGAATCTTGTATAAAAAGGATGTATTCAATAAAATAAGTCAGGGGCAGAAGCCGTAGTGACACTAAATCCCCATAACTCGCTTCTCAACTCCAATCTTAGGTTAACAGGAACCTAACAGAGTGCTTCAACGGCCTGATCACCTGTACTGAAGCCTCTAAATCCTGCTCGGTTCACAACTAACCGACTCTCCTTGCCTCTTGCCCCCAAGTCGCTACCGACGCCCAAAGAAAGGATTCGGAGACTATGATTCCTAGTACGGCCACCCACATAACCTGCTAGGAGACCCAAGTCGTCTTTACCGTAGTCTACCAACAAAAAATCCGCTACAAAAGCGATGCGCGGAAAGCTTTCTTTGCTCGTCTTCACTACTTGAAGTCGGTTTTCCTTTTCAAAACCATGCCAGAATCGCTGGATGACTTGACTGCTGAAGAGAGTGAACTTCTAGAAGAGATTTGGTCCCTTAACATTCCCCTTTCTGACGACCAGCCACTCGCATATTCCGTTGCTGTAGACCCTCTCGTGTTCTTTCCTGCATACTGTCGGTTGTCAAGCCTATATGAAAAGCATGGATTTCGACAGTTCAGTGCGATACCTCTGTGCCGCTCGCTCATTCAAAGTCACGTGCGAATGGACACCATCATCCTGTACCAGCATATCCTTTGCATCACGCAGTGAGACACAGAAACTGTCGAAAAGGATGATCTGTGGTTGCGCGTCTGTAATCTGTGGAACAAGGCTTTTAGATCTCGCCACGGTATGCAGTTTGAAGGCTCGATCACGACGGATGGAACCTCAGTGTCTGTATACCTAAAGCACCCAGAAGCAGACAAGTATGGAAAGCGCAGAGCGAGAAAGTCAGCAAACATGGTGGCAGCGGAGGTTAAAGTGCAATACATGGAGAAAAACTTACCTGCTTGTCGAGCAGCAGAGAATGTCGTCGTTATCGACCCAAACAAGCACGATATTCTCTACTGCCAAGACAACAGTGGTATGACATTTCGCTACACCGCCAACCAGCGAGCTGTGGAGACTGGAAGCCGTCGATTTGCAACAGAACGGCAGCAGATGAAGAAGGAAGCGGGAATGGACCTCATAGAATCACGTATCCCTAGTCACAAGACAATGAACCTCATGGACTTCATGCGCTATCTCCTTGTTCGGCGCGCTGATTGGGATCGTCAAAAGGACTTCTATTCGCATCCTGCCCACACGTGGTGGAAGTGGCATGCATTTATAAACCGTCAGAAGAGTGAATCGAACCTCATATCCAACTTACGCAACAAGTACGGTGAAAACTTTACCATTGTGATGGGAGATTGGAGCGATGCCGGTTGAACTGCAAGATTTCAGACCTCATCAAAGACGAAAGGTTGGCGCACCCTCTTTAAGCGCAACAGGATCAACTGCTTCCTTCTCGACGAGTATAAAACCTCATCTGTCTGCCCTCACTGTTCATCCGATGACTTCCTTGAAAAAGGTTTCAAAACACGACCTCATTCAAGACCTTGGCGACGACGAGAAGGCAAGATTGAAAAAGTCCATGGATTGCTGGGTTGTACCAACCCTAACTGTCAGCAAGCCTGGACGATGCGCTACTGGAATCGAGATACGCTGAGCACCTGCAATATGCTGATAATCGTGCAATCAATGTTGGATGGACACAGTAGACCAGAAGTGTTCAGCAGGAGTGTTCCAGCCGTAGCTTAGATTGGTTAGATTAGGTTTTCCGAGCCGGTTGTCGCCGGTTCAATCCCTGGTGCGGGTGCTAGTGCCAATACCCACCGGCTCCGCACTAGCTTGTCCTTGCAACTTAAGTCATCCGCCACTTTTCAACAAACGATGGCTTCCGAAACGATTCCCGCCCGCTTCGGCCATATCCGGCGTTACTTTGCGCTCTTCCTCCTCCTTACTGTGATTATTGGTGTGAGCGCATACGAGGACACTGTTCCGTTGATTCTATGGAGTGGCAAAAAGTAGCCGTCATGGTGCTCCCTGTCCGTTGAACCTGCACCTTACTTGAGTCGTCTATTTCTTTTCCAGATTTTCAGTTCCAAGTACCTCCTCCATACTCCGGAGATCAGACTTGTCGCCAGTGTTTGGAAACGTCGGTTGTCGGAAACTGAATGTGGTCTTTGAACAGAAAGATGTGCGCATGTCGTGTATCTGTCGCTACTCCCCTGCTACATCATTTAACACAAACATTTATATAGCTTCACGCCTTGGATCTTCCTCATTTGTCTCCCGCAACCAAAAAGTTGAAACGATCAGTAGACTCTGCTCCTTCGAGCCTCAAAATATCATTTGTTGCGGCCGCAAATGATGTGAAAGATGTCGTGGAACATATCCAGGATGCATGCCAGAAAGCTGGGCAGGAGGCTGTCGTTCTGAAAATTGGAGAAGGTATGATCGACCACGGAGGGAGAAATAAAACTATCAAGATAATAACGCATGTTTGGTCCCTAATACAGATGGGTCGGTACCTGATCTCAGTGATGGAAAAAGTTACATCCTGGTCGCTAGTTTGAAGCCTCTTCGCGCCGCTTCAGCAGCAGAACACGTCGAGACAATGACCGAAAATGACAACGTTATCGACAAGGTGCTGACCGACATCACCAAGCTGGAACAAGACGATTGGACAGCTGTGTTTACCGGTGTATCCAACCCTTCGGTGCGTCCACGCTGTTTGGTTGATGTATTGTTACCTGTAGACTCACCAGTGCATACGCAATTACAGACGCTGCGAAAGCGAGCTACTCAAGCCACCCCCTTGCCATGGAGCAAGCGCCCCATCTTCCAGAAATACGTGTTTTTCAATCAAGGTCTCTTCATGTGCATTTTCGCGATGGTGCCTCTCGTGATCATCGGATTACTTGGCGTACGAATCATTAGCAGTATTCAAACGCCCACTCGCTATGAAACCAAGAAGAAGGAAAAATAGGGACTAGAATCCTCTACGCTCATTCTCTTATATGTTGTGCCTGAATATACCTTGCTGTTCGTCTTCACGTAAAGAACAAAGTGGACTCTGCATCAGTAATTGTCACGCGTAACAGAATTGCAAACTGTATTGGTATATAGTATGCGAAACAGCTGTAACATGGTGTAATTCGGTACTGGAATGCCAAACTTCCGATTTACCTGTGAGTATCAGTATCGACTAAGACTCCAGCGTTCCTGCTTAAAGTCGCCATTTGGAAGCTTTTTTGGACGCCTCCAACATGTGTGTGATATCGCATTTCGTAACGGCACAAAGCGGTTTGTAAGCCAACCTATTGAGATCGGGAAAGAAAACCAACCCTGCCGCTCGCTCGATTGCTACGTAGATACACAATCAGATTTACAGATAATAAAGGGCATGAAATGGCGCCGGGAAGCTTACCGTCAAGCGGCATAGTAAAAGCTTCAAGGGATGCAGTGTTTTCAATGGGTTCATTGGGCAGGACGAACCCTTGTAAGGCATGCTCCTTTCCCTTCACACCCAATACAACTGCAAATGTCGTAAGTTAAAACGTTGGGCGTTCTAAACCGATCAGGGACGCAACTCACCCTTGTAAAAATGCGTCGGAACAGCCGTATTTGGTGGATCGCCGATAACCTCATACTTGACGTACGATCGCCCATCTTCTCCTACTTTTGGTAGGTAGAGTGGTCCAGTAATGACATAAACATCGTCAAAGACTTTGGTGAGGGATCGAACAAAGCTCTCAAAATAGAACCAGTAGTTTCTATTGAATCCCTTTCCGACTTGGGGGCTGATATTTGTTACTGTTCTTTGGCAATATGTAATCAGTGGAAGCGTAGTGTGCGATGAAGAGGTTGGACGTACAAAGGAAGGTTTCGTTAATAGCTTCTTGTGAATCGCGAACGTCAGCAGCTGGTGCGAGGTGCCCCCTAATAATCTTAAAGATTGAGTCTGGAAACAATTGCGAAAAGTCTCGAGTTAGTGAATCCAACAAATTACCGATCATATCCGGTCTTCACATAATCCTTCAGCTTTGCACGGAATAATCTTGGAATCCGTAAATCCTCTCTGAAGGTCGAATGACTCCGGTCCGGTTTATCAAGATTCGCTTCATCTACTACTATCAGACTAGTGGAGGAATTGGATTTTCCCTCCAGGGTAGCTGCTGTCAGATGCTCTGCTACCTGGGTCGTAATATAAACAAAGCGGGTAGCGAAGCTGTTTCGGACAATAAGCAGTATCGTACCCAGTTTGGATTTCTTAAAGAACGATTGTAGGAAGTAACTAATGGTGATAAGCGGTAGTGGCTAGTTGTTAGTCTGGCTGCTTTGTACAAGAGGCTGTCATTCTATATTCCATACCATATGCTTGGCGGTAGAGGAGATCAGATACTGGCCCTTTGAAGAAGAAAAGGCGACAATAATAATAATGATAAAGCCATTGCCAGTATATGCCAATATGCACAATTAAAATAACCTGGAAAGCCAAACTTCATGATTTCCTTTGCTTTATGGACTGGTTGTTCAGTCACATCCGTAGGTAGTGTTGGAGGCAATGTAGCAGGAACATGCGGGACAATTACTTCTGTTTTTTGCGTGCGTTTATACAGTGCAATACCCCCCAGTCCCCCCAGCACAGCTCCAGCTCCAAATGCCACTGCGGCGGTCAACCTTGATACAGGCATTGCGTTAGAGAATTCAACAATGGGGTCGTGAGCATGTTCAATCCTCCTTTGCGACCGCGCCTAGCAACGCTCCCCCAAGTGTGATGTGGTCATCATCCCCGACGAAGGCGTCCTTCCCATCTTGCAGCATTTCTATCCCAAAATGCCCCGTACCCTAATTCTCCTGACAGGCGCCTCGAGGGGCTTTGGGAAATCTCTCACCCTAGCCCTATCGGCGTCTAAACTCGTAGCACAAGAGACCGACTTGTTACTGACGGCCCGTAACACTGCTCAGTTGGAAGAAACCAAGGCGGAAGCCCTCGCAGCGGCGTCGTCAAAGTCTCTTCACATTGTAACGCATTCGGCTGATTTTACATCTCTGGATCTGGACAGCGTTTGCAAAGATTTGTTTGCCAAAATCCCACACCCGGCGACTCAATACGCGCGGGTATATCTTTTCAACAATGCCGGGTCACTGGGGAAACTCGACAGAATGCGACACCAAACTCCCGATGACATTAGCCCTGCCGTTCATCTGAACCTTACCGCTCCTCTAGCATTGACGTCCGCTTTTCTAAGACACTTTCCCAACCCCACTCAGATCCATATCATCAACATATCCTCATTAGCGGCCATCCAGGCTTTTGACTGTTGGGGCGTTTACTCTGCAACCAAAGCTGCCCGAGATATGTACCACAAGACCATTGCAGTGGAAGAGCCCAACATAAGGGTATTGAATTATGCACCTGGACCACTGAATACTGATATGCAGACGAGGATCAGGGAGGAGATGCCGGATGTGCCTTTGAGGGAGGTGTACACTGACATGCATGCTCAAGGCAAGTTGGTTGAACCAACGGTTTCTGCCAAGGTATTGATTGGATTGTTGGAGAAGGATGAGTATGAGAATGGGGCACATATAGATATCTATGATGTCAAGGGATGGTGACTTGCCTTTAGTGGGACGGTGGAAAAGGAATGTTTATTGTAAATGTAAACCCAAATATGAACTCTTGGTTTTCAAGTTTCCTATTTTTAAAAGTAGCTATGCTGGATGAGTGACGTACGTTGACTGTCTTTTCGTTTAGCAATCTAATCACTTGCATGGTCAGAGCAATGCGGAACGGAAGGAGTGATCTGCACAGCCCATGACCTTGACATTCGCCATTAATGCCTGGGTTAGTGGCACGATTCTTCGTTGAGCAAAGCAGGAGGATGAGATCACCCAAAGGCTGCTTACACTCTCCTCGGTCGGTTGACCCTTCGTTTCTACATCTTGTTGTCCGACAACAGCGCAGCAAACGAGGTTGTTCGCTCAGTTCCAGTTGATGTTTTGGTCGTGGCCGATGCTGCGCGATCATGATGAGTCAATCACGGAAATTTACCCAATTTTTTGAACTGCCAAAAGTCATTGCTGCTGAATTGCCAAATTCCAACAACATGTTTGCTAAACGACTCTGCACACATCGACAGAGACTTTTCAACCCCTTCCCTTCGCACATATCTCGTCGATTCCTCCAAGTACCTGTCAACCAAGTCAAACGAGGGGCGGTCATTGAGCTGCGAGACAGAATATGGGTGGTAAACAATTACACACACCACACTCAGGGGCGAGGAGGAGCACACTACAAGTTTGATTTGCGGGATGTAACTGGATCTGGGAAGGCGTTGGAGAGGTTTAATTCCGGACAGACGGTGGAAGGTGGGGAACTTGGATATTATGGAAGATCAAATTGTTTTGTCTGATTCGTTTCTTTATGCAATAGTTGTTGAGCTGGATACAAAAGAGCTGCAGTTCTTGTACCTAGATGACCAAGAGCTGCACTTGCTAGACAATGAAACCTTTGAAGAGCATGCCTTTCCACTTGGTATTTTCAATGGTATGATCCAGATCTGTGATTTGCGGCCTTTTCATATAATCAGTTGCTTACTCGGGGATAATAAAAAGGCGGTGACAAAGCGATACCGTTTCTGCAAGACGGAATGCGGATTGAAGTCGATTTTCATGAAACAAAGCCCGTGGTCGTAAAGATGCCAGAGCGAGGTACTTACACCGTGGTGGACACTCCACCTGTTGCGTCGAGCGGAACTAACGAGAGCAAGGGCACCATGTTCAAAGATGCGACCTTGGATTCTGGGGCTCATGTTATGGTCCCAGAATTTGTCAACATTAGAGATAAGATTGTAGTAGATCTTGGAGAGTACAGATATGTTACGAGAGCCAAATAGATGATGGGACAGTTGAGATGGGAACACCAATCTCAAGCATGCGGTTTTCAAAAAGTTCACAATTGTTCAAAGTGGGTGACATACGGCGAAGATCAGTAAACGTATTACAATATTCTCTGTTAAAACTGATGATGATAATTGACTTGCGATACAAAATTTAAAAGAATATCTAGCACAAAACAACTACTTGCTAGATTTGCTCCCTTCACTGACAGGCTCGCGATAAACTACGACTGGAACCTTGGAATGGCTTAGGACATAACTGCTTACGCTACCCATAACCAAGTTCTTCAGAGCTCCTCGTCCGCGATTGCCAACAATAACCATGCTCGCTCCTAGCTTGTCGGCAGCTCCCACCAGGACCTCCCTGGGATCGCCCCAAACGAGCCGTGCTTCTACTTTTACGCCGTCCAAATCTTTGGCGTACTTTTGTCGCACATCTTGTACAAGAGTCTTCATACCATCCATTACATTTTGTTTAACTTGTTCTATGTAGCCGGTAATATCCACTCCAGTATAGAAATCCATCGCGGCCGGTGGGAACGCGCGGGGGATGGTGTGGAGAATAACGAGGGTGTCATTTGGTTTTAGAAGATGAGTAAAGGTGTACTTTAGCAAGGGCTCTGCATCGGGTGAGTCCAGCCCGAGGAGGATAAGTCGTGCGGGCTCCGTGGTTGGTGCAGGAAGGTGGGCCAGTGTGGTAGGTTCCAGAGTATCTGGAGCGGGACCATCGAATACTTGCGAGGACATGTTTGCTTTTGTTTTGCGCTTGCTATTAGGAGTGCCTCTGTAAAGAAGGGAGAGCAGAAGGAAGGCCTTTTATAAAGCGGAAGCTACAAGATGCCAGTACACAGCAAGACGCAGCATGACTCATCGACCGTGTCATAATCGGACGTGATTGAAAATGGCACTAGGACCCATTATTATCCGGATTAATCCGGTTAGTCATATCGCATAATCAGCACCCCCATCTATCACTCAAAGCGGTGTGGCATGGATGCTAATGTTCTCCAAACTGCGGTGAGGCATGCTAATGTAACGTTTTGTCTTTTTCAGCTGGACCCCATTTTGCCACAATCGAGGTCTATAAAAGGGGGGCCTTTTGCTGTCTCTCCCCTTCCTCACCAGTTCCTCGACTCTCAAACCATCTGCGCAACTCTCATCGCGACTCGGTCCAATCATGAGAATGCAGATGTGGTGGTGCCGAGGACCTCGACCGCCCGACAGCAATCGTGATCAGAACCAGCGGCAACCAATTGGATCCGATAACAAAACCTACTATTATGCTGCTACACTTGTTGAGCTTGGTTGGTAAGTACCAATGGCATTTCTTTTCATTCTGTCATTCATCTCGCTGACATGCAGTTTTTAGTCTCCAAGCCTTGTCACTGAAGATCCTCCAGCTTGCGAGTCTCCCCAATGTTGCGAAGACTCTGGCTTCAATGCCATCAAGAGTTCTGGATCAAGGCCTAGTAGGGACCGTGTGTGGTGGTGGGCAATTATCCGGTTACAACCAACCGTTACGTATTGCGTGTATAATTGTCTAGTAGTAGCTTAGCTTTTCCGAACCGGTTGTCGCCGGTTTATTCCCTGGTGTAGTAGCTAGTGCCATTTTCTGTCACCTCTACACTAATCGACAAAAGATGTTTAACAAAATATGAATATCGTGCAAAGAAACGTGCTCGCAAAAGTGTTTTAGCAGGTTGGTCTGGACAAGAAGTTTTGTTGGATTCGTTTGGATTGGCATTGCAGCTGGCTGAGTTCCGGCAGCAAAGCACGAGGTGGATTTGTCTTTGACGTTGTATCCAACAGAGCAATGAAACCACAAGGCCGTGACAGGCGAGTTGGAAGCTCATCTTGCGCTTGCCATCCTCTTCTCGATGTGGGCTTGCAAGGATGTGAACACTTAGCGTCTTTTCGTAACTTGTCTTTGCACTCTAAACTATCGGATTCCTCCTATTCAACAGCTTATCAATAGCTGAAACACAGAGTCTTCAAATGCAGTAAGGCATGTCTGGTTAAAGATTATTATAGCGTACAAAATGGAAGGATGCTCTGGGGTGACCTAAAACATCACTGAATAACACCCATTTGCATGTAAATGTTGCGCAAGATGCATGAGTGCTTTCGATAAAGCGTCACCAGGGAACATCATACTGGTGCTGAAAAGCGGTGCTCAACATGCTGTTTGCAAGTTTCAAGTGAAATCTACGGCATGGTTAACGCCTCAAAACCTGTGATCTACGGATGTTGGTATGTACATCAACCAGAAAGTCTTTCGGAGAAAGTTCATGCCAACCGTTCCAGCCCCGTACCGATCTATGGATTCCTTGAGTATTCAAACCAAATGTCTGCAATATCGGTTGGACAAACGTTGGAAAACACATCCCAAACCAGAAGTGTCAAACGATGGGATGTATCACGTGATGGGCATTACGATGTAACACTTTCCCCAGGCTAGACAAAAACTCCAGCCCATGTTGGTTCGTCACTCGTTTGGCGACCGTCCATTCACAAATTGCAACATGTCGAAGCAGGGACCACTGAAGCGAAAATCCAAGGGTGTTCTTCCCGACAATGCTCTTTCAATTACAGAGCGCATCTTTTATCAGTCGGCACCAGGTCGACCACAGGTGACGTACGGAAGGGCAAGGGCATCTTCAGGGATTTGTATTAACAGTCATCTTCTCGGTCTCGTCTATACAACAATGGGTTCCTCCAGGTCATAATGTCCTTTCTGTTGCGCCTACACCTTCCACCGCAAACGCCAGACGTATCAATCCCACGGCTCGTCGACCTACTCAAGCTAGCTGCCTCCGAACACTATCGCTTGACATCTTTTGTAGATCCTACCACACTCACCGTTCGCCCGTTGGGGGAAACTGCGGCAGATTTCAAGCCAGAATATCGTGTGGTAGCTCGGGAGGATCATGACACGTGGAGAAACGTCTTTTGTGATGAGATGAACATAAATTTCGACACCAACGATGTTACGAAACCTCTTTGGAGGACGGTTATAATTGCGCACAAGAGCGTGGCGAATGGTCAGGATGTGGCTCCGTTGAAAGCGATAGATAGTGCAGTTGGGCTCAATGACTCAGCTTTGACGGTTCCGTCGGGAGAAGGAGAAACGGAGACTGGGTCGTCGAGTCCGAACTCGTCACACACTGTACCTAGCGCGGTAGAGTCTACGGACACACTCATTCCGGCGCAGCTCGGTCCCAACAAGATCGATACATCCCCGCTTACTTATTCATCACACCGACTGGAAGATAAGCGTCATTTTGAGATCATTTTCTCTTTCCATCATTGCTTAGGGGATGGGCTTTCGATGTATGCTTTTGCAAAGACGTTCCTGGCGGTGTGCGATGCCGATCATTTGAACGCAAGTGATCTACGATTGGAAACGGTTGCACTGGTCACTGAGCCGCCACCATTGATTGATAATCTCTTTAATCCGTATCTGGTGCAAGTACTTCCTGGTAGGAACTGTACAGTCCCATTTAGCTGTCGGGATATTGGCCGATTGACCGCTAACTTGCATCATTTGAAAGTGGCCGCATCAATGGCAGTGAGCTTTGCGACCTCGAAAGGCCGCTCCCGCTTCAAAGGTCGTAAAGTCGATCGCATTACGGACAATACAGCTTCCCAAGCTTCATCATCAGATCCCATAACCCTAAACTCAACAGATGCTGAAACCGCTCTAAAACAAGAGTCACGACCCACCTTAACACGTCCCCTCACATTACCCATCCCACGCCCGCTTTTAAACACATCACAAACAAACGCTCGCTTCCTTTGGTTCGATTCTGTGTTTACCGAATCTCTCAGAAAAAGAGCAAAAAGGGAGAAGACATCCATAGCGGCTGTTTTGGTGGTTGCTGCAATGGCTGCAGTTCGATCCGCATTCGAGACAATTCCCAAGTATTCCCAAGATCCATCAAAAAGGTGCCGCAAACGCCTGCCAACTCATCAAGGATGGGTAGTCACATCTACTATCCGATATCTGCTACCGGGATCGCGCCTCTTGCAAGGTGGCGACAGAGCAACCGATCCTGCCATGCAAATATTTGGTGGATATAGTGGAAGTGTCATGAATTCGGCTCATCGATGTACCGACAGCGACACGTTCTGGGGGAGAGTTCGGTCAGTGCGGAGACGGATAGCGCAAAGTCAGCGATCAAGCGTGGCTCGACTTCAATTGGTAAATTGGTGTTTCCGCCATAAATCATTGTGGAAACGTATAAATGAGAGCACAGATCTCTCCAAACTTTCGCGATCCTATTCTGTAGAAGTAGCGAATTTGGGTGCTTGGGATTATCCTATTGCTTCACCACGACATAAATCACAGGACGACCCTAGAGCAGTATTATCTCATTTTGCAGGATTAGTGAATTCCTCCTTTGACGGCGTACGCGGTTTGTTTACGTTAGGTGTGATCACACTGGGTGGTGATATGAGCGTTGGCGTAGGTTATGATAAGCATTCAGTGAGTGAAGCTGATGCAGACGCCTTTGTCACTGCATTTGAAAGATGCATGCGCAAGTTAGTGCTTGATGATAATGGACAAAAGAGTAGAGTTACAGTTGGGGAGCTACGAAAGTCTTGATTGTAAAATAGATGACATAGATCTCTTTCCTGCGTTGGACTGACTGACGCTCAACAGTCTTGTTGAATTAAAAAAGAAAAACCAAAAAACCATTCATAAACTGAATCCGTTGCACTTAAACAAGTTGGCTTGTCGTGTTTTCTTTGATGACACAAATCGACTTTAAATGCTTTTAATGTCTTTTTGAATTTTTTTTAGAGGGAAACTAAACGTGGGGTTTCTATGGCGAGAGTTTTGGCCTGAGACGTAGCAGGCTTTTTGGTTGAAAAGGTTTCTAGTGTTTTCAACAAACACACACAAACTATACTTGTTTGTGCAGGAACACAGTTGGGGAGAGTTTGAGGCTAGATACGCAGCAACTACTACTACACACACACGCACAAGGTCAAGAACGCCGCTACCTTTTTTTCACCAGGGAGGACCGGTCCGCGTTGGTTGAGAGAACCAGGACTACGCCAAAAGCTAAAACGAGGTAGGTCATGCCATTTCACTATGCATGGCACATGCTGTACTCGCATGAGCGACACTGGGCATTGTTGGAACAGGGGACACGGAGTTTCAAGACGTGTTGCCAACGAACAGGACTGGGAACAGTGGGGACGGCGGGCATACTTGTAGCAGGGAGTGAAAGGTTTTCTGCCGTGAGTAAATCTGGTCGACCTCAGTGAGCGGGTTGTCGGACGATTAGTTGTCCTATGCCTCACTGGTCTTCATATACGCTAGCCAAGCTAGAAAGAGAGCTGCGCAGGAGGTTGAGAGTGACCTATACTGTCTTTTCTGTGGGGACTGGTGCTAGCCGACGACCAAAACAGTCGTAGCTGAGCATTAGACGCTGGGATCTAACGTATCTACTCTGATTCTCCCATCAGGATGAGCGACTTTGACAGCCTTCCATTAACATCCTCCGAAACCTTCACACCAATACGCTCGGAAACACCATTAACCGACCCATTCGACTCTGACTCCTCTCTATCTGACATATCGGATGCGCATGGTGAGGATGATGACCTGGATGATGGCCGACCGGTTACCGCCAGTATCAATGGGAATACGAATGGGAATGGGAATGCCATGTCACAAGACTTTCTAGATGACAATGAGGTATGATTCTTTGGGTTATCTCTCATAATGTTCTTCATCCTAATCCATACGTTTAGTCGAACGAATCTGATGAGCTCGACGATGACGATGATGACGATGACGAAGATTTTGAGGAGACTGAAGCCCGAAAAGGAAAGTCAAAGTCAAAGAAAGGAGCTGCTACCTCCAAAAAGTCCTCTGCTGCACGTGCGGGAAACGCAAAGCCTGCTCCGTATGATAGCATTGTTATACCTATGGGTGACAAGTCATCGATCGAGAAACTTATTTCATGGCGGACAACGGATGATGGAAGCGAGGAAATTCTTGTGAAATACAAGGTACGACTCCTGCCCATTTCTTGTTTGCCTACTTGGTCGTCGAGCTCATGCGGGATTTCCTTTCCATCTTCAAAAGAATTTGAGCTATTGCCATGCGGAATGGCTACCGCGTGCAGAGGTGGAGGGAAGCAAAATGGGAAAGATGCGTGTCAAACGCTTCATGGAGAAGCCATCGTGGGAGATGCAGTGGAGCGAGGATGAGCCTTTCAATCCATCGTTCCTCAAAGTAAGCTCATCGTCGCAAGAGATGTCCGCTTCTTTCATGCAATAATTCATTTGGTTTTTCAGATCGACCGATTGCTGGATGAAGGAGAATTAGGAGACAAGGTTTTCTATCTTGTGAAATGGTGCGCGCAAACGTACGATGCTAGCACCTGGGAGAATGCAGAAAAAGTCAAGGAGGTGCGAGATTCTTTGCTAGATTGATCGTCCTGGTTATCGGTGCATTAATACCTTATTGTACCTCTCCATCAGCTGGACGCTGACAAGATCACAGAGTTTGCACGGCGGCGGCACCTCGATTCTGCAAAGGAGGCCAGTTATTTGGCTCCCCGTAAACGCCCGAATCCAAAGGAATGGAAAAAGTTGGACGAATCGCCATCGTGAGTATTTGATATTCGATGCTTTCTCTCCCTTAGGTCAGAGCTAATCCTACTTGGCTCCATAGATACAAAAATGACATGCAACTTCGGCCATACCAACTAGAAGGTTTGAACTGGCTCCTATTCTGGTAAATCGTTTGGGTTCTTTTTCGATATTTTTATAGAAAAGAATACTGACGCGGCACCTTTACCAGCTGGTACAACAGACAAAATAGTATTTTGGCGGACGAAATGGGGTAAGTGGTGCCCGACAATCGGTATTCTCATTTCTTAGTCAACGTCTAATTGACCAAACTTTTTAGGCTGGGAAAAACTGTGCAATCTACCGTCTTTCTGGACTATCTCTACACCAAGGAGAGATTCTGCGGACCGTTCCTGATCGTCACTCCACTTTCAACCATCGGTAACTGGGAACGGGAAATCAAAACCTGGACAGAGTTGAATGTTGTCGTATACCACGGCCGAGATATATCCCGAAAGCTCATCGAAGAGACAGAGTTTTATTATAGGGACTCTCAGGGGCACATCATTCCGGACATATACAAGTTCGATATCATTCTGACAACATACGAGATGGCAATGGCTGGTGCCTCACACTTGCGACCCATAGCATGGCGATGTGTCGTTTTGGATGAGGCGCATCGTCTCAAGAATAAGACGTCAAAAGTGTCGGAAATTCTAAAGACATATAGGATGGACCACCGAGTTCTTTTGACTGGAACGCCATTGCAGAATTCTTTGGATGAGCTGTGGGCGTTGCTCAATTTCCTGCAACCCGATAGATTCGGGTCTGAGAGCGATTTCCAGAGGGAGTATGGAAGTTTGAGCAGCGCAGCTGATGTGGAGAAACTGCAAGGACTACTCAAACCACTTATGCTACGTCGAATGAAGGAAGACGTTGAAAAATCTCTTCCCGTCAAGGAAGAAACGATCATTGAGGTGGAGTTAACCACGACGCAGAAGAAATGGTACCGATCAATTTTGGAAAAGAACTTCACTTGGCTGAAACAAGGGACGAAGAAAACTAATGTTCCAAACCTCATTAACACCATGATCGAGCTCCGCAAGTGTTGTATACACCCGTTTTTGTTGAAAGGTGCCGAAGACCAGATTATGAGGGAAAGAGGAGGGGATACCGTAGAGCACCACTTTCAAGCTCTCGTACAAGCTTCAGGGAAGATGGTTCTTATTGACAAGTTGTTGACAAAGCTGAAAGCTGGCGGACACAAAGTCTTGATATTCTCGCAGATGACACGTTGTCTGGATCTTATACAGGACTATCTCCGGGGTCGCCAATGGCATTTCGAGCGTATCGATGGTGGTGTACGTGGAGATTTGCGGCAGGCAGCTATTGATCGGTTTTCAGCACCGGATAGTGACACTTTCATCTTCTTGCTCTGTACTCGCGCTGGTGGTGTGGGAATCAACCTTACAGCTGCAGATACCTGCATCATCTTTGATAGGTAGGTTGAAATGGAGCAACTCCAATTAGCGCGGCCATGACGTGTACCTGATCGTTCTGTTTCCCCTCTCAGTGACTGGAATCCGCAGAACGACTTGCAAGCACAAAGTCGAGTGCATCGAATTGGTCAAAAGAGGCCAGTACAAATATATAGACTAATAACCCGCAATACCTACGAGCGCGAAATGTTTGATCGCGCCAGTATGAAGCTAGGTCTTGATCGAGCAATCTTACAAAGAATGGATGCTCAATCGCTTGGGGAATCTGGGCTCGACGGTCTGGATACCTCGAAACCACCATCTTCGCTGTCCAAAACGGAAATCGAAGAATTGCTGAAGAAGGGTGCTTATGGTGCTATGTTGGACGATGATGCAAGTAATCAGTTCTGCGATGAAGATATTGATAGCATTTTATCACGACGGACCCATGTCATCAAGCATGATACTACTACACAGTCAGAAAAAGGCTCAATATTCTCCAAAGCCACTTTCTCGGCATCAAATGCCGACAACGTTGACGTCAATGATCCCGATTTCTGGGATAAAATGGCTGAAAGGGCCAAACTGGAAGTAGTCGAAATAACGCCAGAAGCGGACCTGATTCTTGATTTACCGCGACAGCGTCGTCAAGTGCAGCGATTCGGGGCGGTATCAAGAGGGAGCCCTTTTGAAGACGAGGACGACGGGAGCCGCGGGTCACGTTCAGACACGGTGAAACCATGGGCATTGGCTGAAAAAACGCGATTAGAGCGGGCTATGATGGTCCATGGTTTTTCTGGCTGGCAGAAGATGGTAGAGGAAGCCTTACCGAGACGTGCGGTTGAGGATGTCAAAGCATGCGCTAGAGCAATGGTCATTCACGGGTTGAAGGTCACCTCCTACTCGGAAGCAGAACTGATTAACGATGTCAAAGCTGCTCTTGCACAGGAAACGGGAGATATTCTGGATGATACCAATTACGTGATACCTGAGATCCCCTACGAAGGTGCTACAAGACGCCAAATTGCAGAGTATCGTTCCTTCTTGCTTGATGCCCCACCGGAATACCATGAGCATCTTGAAAAGAGGGCTAAAAATATGCTCTCTAGAATCGCCATGATGTTCTGCATTCGCGAAAAGATAAAACCCACAAAAGACATGAAGATGCCGCGCGTCGTTGGAGCGCCTCCTGCACCTTGGTGGGGATTAGTTCAAGATCGAGATTTGATAATCGGGATATCGAAATATGGGTACCAGCAATACGATAGAATACGTATGGATCCTGAGCTATGTTTCTTCTCGCAAACTTTTGCGGATCTTCCCGCTGCGGACACGAATGGTGATGTGGAACTGGGCATCGATAGAAAGGACGATAAAGACAATGTGGATCCGGATGATGTGGACGACGTTGTAGATGAAAATGGTCGATTTCCAGCTGCCGACACACCAGGTTCAGAAAATGCATCAGGAACCGCTACCCCGTCATTCGATGCAACTGAACAAGCCGGCAACAATGGACTGCACTTCCCATCACCTAGTGACCTCGGTTTCCGCTTGAGACGCATAATGGCCGCATTTCAAAAGGAATTGAATTCAGCTGCTCGAGAGGAGGCCAAGCGTCAACAAGCTGAAGAGCGCACTCGATTGAGGCAAGAGAAGGAGCAGGAGAAGATTCGTGCCAGAGAACATGACCTGACACGAAAGGAAAGACAAGAATTCTTGCGGACTCTCATGTCCTTTGGTGTGGAGACTCTGCCAGGATCTCCTGGTGTCCGTGATTGGAAACGCTTCAAGGAGCTGTCAAACTTGCGAAAATCTCCTGAAGTCTTGGAAGATCACTTTATTAAGCTAATGGCCATATGCGACGATGTCATTCGCTGCACGGAACTAGCTGCGATGCAGAATGGAACGAATGGATTATCCCTTGGCGATGCAGAAGAAGCGCTGGAAGCCTCGATTAGAGAAAAGGACCCCGATATCACCTATGATAAGGCAAAAAAGTTGCTTAAGCGACTTGATCAGATGCGGATACTGCGTGAACAGGTTTTACCCCATCCTCAGGTATGCGATTTCTTGAAGATCTAAATGTTGCGTTTGTCCCGGCTCTGACTTTAGTTCTACGCTTTAGCTTGATGACCGTTTGGCAATACTGAAACGTCATGGTCGATCAGGATTGCCGAGGTAAGTCAAAGGAGAGCGTTTGTTCTTGGGCTGAAAAGATATCAATGCGTACTTTGGTTGCAGCTGGTGGTCATCCGAGTATGATAAGCACTTCCTGCTCGGAATAGCCAAATGGGGTCTTAACAGAAGCGATCTCATCATGGAAGGTGAGTAGCAAACCTCAGGCCAAACTTTGTGACAATTTTGTAACATTATCCTCCTCCATCAGATCCGACATCGGCGTTCTTCCCTCTCCATCAAGAGTTCCTTCAGTCGCTCGAGGTTCGCCGCGCCGAAAATATATCTAGAGACGAGCTCGTTGACGGCAAATGGGAGGAAAAATTCTGGATGAGAGAGCCTGTGGCACTACGGCGCTTTGAGGCTCTTTTGGAGGCTGCGTTGAAGGAACCCCCACCAAAGTCGCAGAAAAAGCATGGGCGGAGGTCAAAAGCATCGTCGCCGGACCGCATGTACGATGACTTAATGCAATCTCCAAAGGATTATTCCGGAAAATCCGTCCGACTGAAGCTCAAAGTTGGCTACAGCCCTTACATGGACGATGATATACCACCGGAAGAGACACCTTCTCAAAAACGAAAGCGTACCGCGTCACGGGAAGACAGCGGAGGACGGAAGAGAGCAAAGGGCCGTGTAAAGGAAGAGGATGACCTAAGTGGGGATGATACCGATGAGATGTTGCAAGCGGCCCGTAAGAGGACTGATAAGAAAAAGAAGAAACGACGAGAGGTGGAAGAGTTCGATGCCCCGGAGATGGAAGGCGAGGAGTATGATGTGGCATGGGAGTCTCCACGCCCACACAAAAGTCACCGATCCACCCCTACCGGGAGCGACCGAAAAAGGAAAAAACATCGGAAATCTGAGCGGCATAGCCTCACGTTTGGAGAATATGAAGGCGCTCATGTGAAAAGCGATGCTGAAGACTCTATGGATGATACGCGAAAGCGGCATCGTCGAAGTAAGCACGACAAGTCCGAGAAACGGAAAAAGCACAGGCACAAGAGTTCTACACATCCAGAGCTGGAAACGGAGGAACTCTCTGAGCGACATTCACGTAAACGCTCAAAGTCACATAACGACTACCCAACGGACGCTGCTGTGGATCCGATGGAAACCTCACAACGATCCAGATATTCCATAGATTATCTTGAACAACATGCTGTCACGACGGGACCAGCAGACGTTGAACAGTTTGGGGACCCTATATTTGATAGCGATGCCGGCGAAGATCTTTGAACATGTGGTTTCGCTTGCAGTGAAGGGGGGTGGAACGTGTGTTGGAGGTGGACTGTTAGTATTCCGGAGCACTGTGTATAGCTTTTTAGAGTGGAGAGAGTGGGGCACCAAGTGTCAAATATATGGCTTGATATGTTACGGATATACTTTTGATGGAACGAACGTGTCCTAATGGATATTTGGCTGAAGTGATGGAAAAGCACTCAAGTTTGCAATGCCAACGCAACCTCATTTGATAGCGATTGTCTATGATTCTCTCTTTTTTCTACCCTCCCTCTCTCGACAGCCATCCGCTAGCCGATGAGCTGGGTCAAATCCACATGCTTGTAACGGGTTGACTAATGCAGGGTTTGGAATTGTATTATCTATTGCTCCTAATGAAGTGTATCTATAAGAAATAACAAGCGATTAGTGATGGTCGTGTGGTCAATGAGCCCATTAGCATCAACTAACCCAAGATCGTATAAAATACAGTATGGGATTCTAAGATTTGCTAGTCCTTTCCAGATGTCTGCGTAATTCCAGTCCAGGATGGGATGTACACGCATGAGTGTCGGCCAATCCGGATCTGTCATCTGAAATGGCTGCAAGTGTTCTAATGCAAACAGAGCGTAAGAATGTCACTTGGTCTGGACTGTGACTGACTGTTTATGCTAACCTCCAAAAGGATCTGTTCGTCTTGTTCCTACCAACATTGCCTTCGTCTCTGGATATCGATCTAGAAAGACTTGCAGCCCAGCCCGCATGGGTCCGTACATTTTTACCAGTTCCAGATTGTATCTAGAGGTAACAAAGTTATTGTCAATGTCTGGTCAAGGTGGACAGCTACCATCGGGCACTTACCGGTCGACGCAGAACTCTACAAAATCGTCGACCTCTGGAAACGAATTTGTGTAGGCAACATAGAGTGTCTTTATTTTTGTTCGCTTTCCACTGGGATTTTCTCGTTCGTACGCTTGTCGTGCTGCATATAGCAAGTGCAGGAGAACTGTACAGTCTTTTCCTCCGTTGAAACTGAGCGCCACATTGTCTGGCCTAGCATAGTGGAGAGCAAATGTCAGGACAAGCAAGAAGATAAATGAAAGGGTACCAAAAGCTCACCCATATCGTTTTAGAGCCTCCTTTATGATTTTAAAGGACTCGTCCACTTTTTGAGCTCCCTCTAGGTTACCAACAAGTACCCGCTCCACATCTTCTAACGGCGCGAAAGACTCAGGATGGTCCGAGACGACCGCATACCTATGCCCGTTCACGCACACCCGTTTGGCTTGTGCGTATTCGTTCATGCAGTTTGCCGATGCAAAGGCGACTTTCTCCCCCTACTGACCCTGCTGCATTTACAATTTCGGGAGATCTCAAAACACTTTTGGAGGTGCTCGAAGTCTAGTCACGTGATATGGTTGAGTCAGCAAACTCGCCGCGACGATCGACGCTTTCCAGCAGCTTGTACTTAAGATCGTCCCATGATCTGCGGGGACTAGTTTCTTCCACGCGCAAAAGCCTAAATAAGTTGGCAGATGTCGTTGTTTAGTAATTTTGGTTTGTCCCGGTCTGAAGCACCGGGACCAAAGAGGTCATTCTCAACGCCACTGAACAGCCCACTTAGCAATATGGCATCTGCCCCCGCAAAGGAACCTCGCCCGTCACCTTCTGCTGATAACTTGGCGTCGTTGAAAAAGACTGCCATACATGAAAATCCTCTTGACGAGGTTCTCGAGTCTGAGCATCCGTGGACCGTGCGGGATATCGGGATAAATGCTATATCGGTAAGAATTTACCTACAGCCAATTCTCGAACAGCACGAATGTACTCTTAAGCACAGCCGTGTTACTTCACAAGGGTATCATCAACGATCCACACGAGCAAGCAAAATCAGGACAAAAGCCATTAAAAGGCATGGATAGCATAGTCCCCGTTACGCCTGCAGTAATACGGAAGGTGCAAACTTCCGAGTTCGACCCTTACATCAAGTCGCTTGCGGACGTGTTCGGGAAGTATCAACTAAACCGAGCTGTGGGATTGGCCACAGCAACGGAGGGTATGCCCATGTTAGGCAGCGTAGACCAGCCGTCACCGTCCTTCGCCAACCTCGAAGAATTGACGTCGCGACTGGGCGTGGCGGGAACCGAGAAACGAGGGTCATCCGGACTATCTGCAAACCAAAAGAACAGGCTACGAAATGCAAATGTTGTTTCCCTTGACACTGTTCCCTCTATATTTCTAGAGCCCGAATTCAACCTGAGCAATCCGCACACTTTTGCCACTGTTTGTGAGAACGTCGATATCACGTCCGCAACCAGCTCTGAGTCGACTACAACCAATGGAATTTTGCAAGAGAAGTTGTCACATTATCTGGATACCGTGGAAGTGCACCTAATTAGGGAGATTTCGCGACGATCATCCTCGTTCTTTGCGGCACTAGCAAACCTTCAAGCCCTCCATCATGAGACGCAGTCGTGCGTAGCGCAAATCAAAGGTCTTCGGGAGAAATTGGCCGGAGTATCGCGGACGACGACAAAGAAAGGGTTAGAAGTGGTGCGCTTGAAACGAAGAAGAGGCAATCTTGGGGTGCTATACGGGGGAGTGAAGCTGGTAGCGGAGATACGGCAATCGCAACCGATGATACAAAGCTTGTTGGATCATGGTGACTTTGTAGCGGCACTGGATATGGTTGAGCATGCCAGTTTGGTGCTGCGGGGGCTTGATGTGCACGGAAAAGCTTCTAACGCCACTCAAGAACAATCTGCACTCACCCACGGCGTCAGATTGGTGCGTAGTACTTCAATAGTGTCGCAGGCTCTGGACCTCAGACGGGTCAAAGCCCTGGCCAGTTTTAGTGCTCAGCTAGGACACCTTGCACGAACGATTGGTACGATGATGGAAAATGAGCTGGCAAAAGTGATTTTGGCGGACGTCCAGGAGACTGTGGCCACCATGGACGCCTCAAAAATTTCACCGGGAATCAAAAAAGCACCGGCATCGAACTGGGTTCATAATATGCTCAACAACAAGTACTCCTTTAATGTATCCTCCCCTGTAACACCATCATTTGACCAAAGTCTAACTGTGGACGAAGAACGATTGAAAAGTCGCTTGCTACCACTGGTACTTGGACTCTTGCGAATGGACAGGCTCGGAAGCGCACTGCAGCTGTACAAAGACGCTCTCTTGAAAGAGGTGAAGACCATGTCCAAGAAGGTAAAGATTGAACGCCGTTGGCTTTGATGACTATAGGTGTCAGGGTGATTTATCAAGATCTTTGAATGTTCACAGTACTATCCCCCTGTGTTGGCGCTTGATTCAATCTCAGGCTTGTCGCCCATGGCTTCATCTCCTATGACTCCAAACACCGAAAACAGTCAACAGCAAAGGTACAGCTGTTCCGCGCCTTAACTCCAACAGCAAAATACTTATTCTATTGTTCAGCCCACTGGCACGGCAGCTTCGCTCGATGACTTTCGATGCATTTTTTGACCTTCTCCTTATGGTATATGTCACCCTCCTGCACGTCTTACAGCGAGTCGCGATTGTCCACCAAATCATCGTAGTAATAGTAAAGGAAGCGCAAGAGCGTGGGGTAGTGATAGGTGCCGATAGCGGGAAACTGCTCGAAACAAGTCCTTCAGAGTCCGTTTCTGATCATCCAAATAAATTGAAAAAGAAATTGAGTGAGGAGGAGGACGAGTTCGGATCCACGGCAACCTTAGATATTCAGAACGAAATGCTGATGGGTCCGTCGCCTGGCGAGAAGCAGAGCACCTCCTCAGCGGATGCTGGTGACGATGGGTCGAGTGCATCATCTACCTACGGGCAAATGATTTCCGAGTCATCCGACGTCCTTTTCTCGGCATCCGATTTGGCACATGTCCGGTGCGCCAAGCTAATAGGGGTACGTTCCGAGCAAAACGCCCAGCTCAACCCTACCGATTTCTTTCGCCTATTCGGAGCGACGTGGGAGTTCGTGGGAGGAGGGGAGGCCCTTTGCGGGCGAATGTGCTTTGGTTTAAAAGGGACGCTCCTATCTCAGGTAAGCTACTCCCTCGATTTCAGACGGTATGTTTGGAATGTTGCTCACTCTTCGACTTCCATAGGCGAAAGCTTTCATAAATCGCTTTCATGAAGAAAAGGCAAAGCAAGTAGCTCATATAGTCGAAAATGAGCAGTGGGCACAAGCGGAGGTGCCTGAAGACTTTCAGCATCTTGTTGAGCAGTTTTTTGCCGTTAGCGTTCCGTCGTCGCCTGATAAGCATAGTTCCAGCGAAGAGTCCTTGGAGCGTCAAGAGTATGAAGATGATGGTGACATTGGGGCTCTCCGTGGCAGTGTTACGTCACCGCGGTCCTCATTGGTGGGGATGAATGCATCGTCAGGCGGAAGAAGCCAGCGATATCTCGTCATCGACGGACAGAAATATAATGTCGTCGCATGCGTCCTGCTATTTTTGAAGATGCTGACGGAATACGTTCAGTGTATGGAAAATATTCCCGCTTTGACAACAGATGTCCTCAATAGAATAGCTGATATCTTGAAGGTGAGAGGAAGAGACCGAGGCATTTCATTTCATGCGTTTAGCAATCAATTAATCTATTTTCTTTGCTGCAGCTTTTCAATTCACGGACATGTCAGGTAATCTTGGGAGCAGGAGCAATGCGATCTGCCGGTCTGAAGAATATATCAGCCAAGCATATAGGTAAGGAAATAGTACGGGCGAGGGACGCTTGGAGATCTTCCACTAATCGGGCGAACCGCACCCAGCTTTGGCAGCTCAGTCTTTAGGGGTTGTTATTGCCGTAATTCCCCACATAAAGGAGAGAATTCAAAGCCACTTGCCTCCGAAGCAGCAGATCCTACTGGGGGACTTTGACCGACTACTACGCGTATGGATACCTGTATCATATGTTTTGAGACGTTCGTCCTAAGAACCCCTATTTATTTCCAGGACTACAAAGATCATCAAAGCGAATTATACGCCAAGCTCCTGTCGATAATGGAGGACTTTTGCCTTGCTCAGACCGATCGGCTGAAGGTAAAAAGTTTTGGTTGCCAGATCACGGTCTCGGTCTGCTAAGACCCATTCTCTGTACAGGCCATAAATTGGGATAATCCCGAGCCTGCTCAGTTTTCTTCAGAGGAATCCGCAACTGTGTACATGCACGATATCGTTAAGCAAACTGTCACGCTCCATAAGGTTTTGACAAGATATCTGCCTCTAGACACTATGCGGGTAAGGCACGTTTGACGTTGTTTGGGATCCGTTTCGTAAAGCTAAATTTTTGCGTTGGATGCATCCAAGGCGGTGATGACAGATGTATTTAAAAGTTACAATCGATGTCTGGGTGATAAACTTAAAGATATAGATCTGTTTACTGGAGCTGGGAAGAATCGGTATTGTATCTAATGCATGGATGCTCATGCGTACCATCCTTGTCTCATCATTTCATTCATTTGTAGATTACTGATCGATGCACAGTACCTAATACATAAACTATCTGCGCTGGACGGGGTTGATGGACCAGGGAATCATCTCGAGGTAGTAGTCAACAACATCAAGATTAAAGATCGCCGCCAGTCGATGGCGGCGGTCAGCACCACTGGACGAGCTGCATCATCGGATGGTGGCCCAGGACGACCCGCCGGGACCAGTGCAACACCGCCTCCGCCACCTGCTGGTAATGCTGCCGCGGCTGCGGCTGGTGCACAACGAAAATCCAACTTCGCCTCTGCCTTTGGAAATATGCTAAAGACCAAGAATGCCAATTTACCAGGAGGAGGTTAATATAAAAACTTGTAATAATGTCACAGTTTTTGATTGTCACGCATATAATTATTAGTCGTCAATGCCTCCACCATTTCGGCTATACTAGCATATTGGTTATTCTACGAACCTACACAATCTTGCACTACTACAGTCTACAGCCGCCGTGATCATCGCGAACGCCAAAACCAGAGCCTATGCTCATTCCTATTGTTTATCTTTGGCAAATTTGCGATAAATGGTTTCCTGTTTGCCTTCGTGCTTTGCAGCATATCGTGCTGCTGTGAACAAAAAGTCGCTCAACCTAGCGTCAACGTGAGGTAAGCCAATCAACGGCCATCGCTATGAAAGTCAGATATTTGCCTCGATATACCTGTTGAGATACTTTTGTGTACTCTCATCTGCCAAACCGTCTTGAACGATCGGAACAACTCTTCGCTCAGCGCGTCGACAGACGCTGCGAGCAACGTGTAATGTTGACGCCGATCTTCCGCCAGACTACATAAAGAAATGAGTTTGCAGAATAAAAAACAAAAACAAGGAGATATTTACCGGCAAAATAAAATTTCTTAGTGGGGGAAGACTTTCATCGAGCTCATCAATCCAGCTTTCAAGCTCTTGGACTAGGAATCCGTCTGGGTCGAACTGCGTCCGTGCTGGGTTGATGTGTGGCACCAATAAGCACCGCAAAGATATGTCGTGACAAGAAATGGCCATTACCAAGCCTCACTTCACTGGCTTTGGCTCTCGGTGTGGCGACGTTGGATCCAATGTCTTGCAGCAGGCATTGGACCTGATGGAATGTAACTACGTCAAAAATAGGTCAGAATATCGTTGATCCTGAAGAGTGCAGACCTTTTGTAGCTTCTCATTCAAGCCGTTTCCTGCTTCTTCCGAATACTCGATCGCTAAGCCCAACAAACTCGACAGTTCGTCGGTAGTTCCAAGAGCCTCGAATACTTGGTCATCTTTGGCGCGTCGCTCGCCCGTAAACAGCGCCGAAGTTCCTATATCCAGGAGAAAGAGGCTTTAGTCCGTTGTTCAAAGTCTCGGTCCCATATTCCAACGGAGCCTGTTCGGTAAGTTATCGACCTTTGTCACCCGTCTTAGTGTAGATCTTGATGCGACGCGTCTCGTCGGCCATTTGTGGGGCTGTTATGTGGAGACCGCAAGAAGGGACGGCAAAGAATCGAGTACGTACAATGTGAGGAAGAAGTGCTAGTCGTCGAGTCAGCAAACTCATGACATCTGGCGTCTGGAAGGCAGGAAAGATCGACGATGCGGATATCGTCATCACGTGGTCGAGCAGTGTCATCCTTGTTGGCATGGTATCCAATGCAACTCGCACGATAAACGCTGAGGGACGATCTTTAGGCACAGCGTGAACAATGTCAAGTTCAAATAACGTCAAAAAACGTAAGCCAGAGCAGAATGACCTTGGTGCAGACAGTGGGAAGCAGGGCAAAATCAAGAAAAGAGTGCGCATTGGGGATGCAGATATAGTAGGAACTGCGTCTGGTGAATATGCAGAGGTCGATGATTCTGAGGATCTGGAGACAGGTACTACTGCTGTTGCGGACCATAAACGATTGTCGTATATCCTAAGATATCACCTGTGATGGTCACTAATAGCCAAGACACGGCGCGGCGCGGTGAAGCTCGACGGCTATGGAAGCGAGTCGGAGTCAGAGGATGACGATGAGGGCTTGGCTGGAGCAAACGGTGGTGACGATGATATGTTTGGCGACTCTTTTCCCACTGGTGAAGATGCGAAGAAAAAGAAGGGGGAAGTAACGTACATGCGAAGTGATGAAATCGAGGGTCAAGAATGGGTTGCAGATAGGGATGACTATAATGAAAGTGGGATCAAAATCACCCCATTTAACATGGAAGAAGAGATGGAGGAAGGGTATGTGGACCGCATTATGTTGGCGTATTTCGGGCGTTGAATGATCTAGGTCGTTCACAGAGGCTTTGATGAAGCCGGGCACTACATCCAGAAAAAGGACGAGCACCGGATGCATGATCGCTGGTTACAGGGAGTGACCAAGGAGGAGATTGAGAAGGTATCTCTGGGATCCTCTAATGCCCATCGCACTTTACTGGCTGACTCGTTCGTCACTAGGCGAAAGCTGCTCATGATCGGCAACAAGACCGAATGAAAGCGCAGAAGGATGCAGAAGATAACGAAATGGCATCAGATAATCCTGATCACATATGGCTTAAAGTTCTCTCTTTGATACAACCTGGCGAGTCTATCCCTCGTGTAAGTCCATACCAACCTGTCGTGATATTTTAGTACCACTCACTTTTAGATCAGGCTCTGCGACGTTTGGCAGGAAATAAGCCAAAGGTGCCTCGAAATAAATGGAAAAAGAATAAAAAATCAACAGATGAGGCCACGACTCCAGTAGAGGAGGTTAGAACTTGCAGACAACCAGAATTAATGAAACTGCTAGCTCACTATTCCTAATCCAGGATCCTCAAGCTGAAGAACGGAAGAAGGACCTTGATCATTTGACCACTTACGCGAACCAGTTATTGACTGTCGGGGCATTAGGTATTTGTGCATCTCTTCATGTGTTCGACCTGAAACTCATACCTGGACGTTCGCAGACGCTTATGATTTGACATACGAGCAAGTAGTGAGAAAATTGCGAAGCGCAGACTTGTTAGCCGATGATTGGCAGCCTGGCGATCCTTTGTAAGATAATATCTCTGGCAAGGCCGTGTAAATAAGAAATATTTTATTTGTATCGAGATGATTCTTGAGGATGCCCAATTATTATAGATGTAAATGGCGTCTGCATGGGACGAGGATACGAGGAGGTTGGTCTATGGTACAGGGAGGAAGTGTTCCGAAATTGCATTGGTGAATCACAGCTAGCGTCGTTCCGCTCTAGGACCAACAAATTTCTCCATGCACTTTTTGTATGCCGCAAGTTGCTCAGAGCATTCTGTTACAGCTTTTCTCGCCACATCTTTATCCTATCCACAACAATTTAGTTGAACATCGCGGCTAGATCTGGGTTAGGCAATGCCTTTCCTTTCATACCCCGTTTGGCAGTGATGCCCTCTCGTAGCAAGAAAAGAATGTATCCGCAACGTCAGCGCATTTCCTTAGCTTGAGGGGAAAGTATGGAGGCAAGAGCGGCTCTTCCAAACTCGACATGCTGTTGCAAAAGGACGAGCAAAAGAAACGAAATCCTTCAACCTTCCGACTGTCCAAAGCCTGAATGGCTTAGTCCGATCTACCACGTGACTTTGCTGTTGGGAATATCAAAGGCGAATCGTTGCATCCACCACTTGCTCCTTCCTTTGGCCGTGTTTGAACGCTTGGTAGGTATCAGGAATTGGAAGGATAAAGAGTGGACGATGAGGAAATTCATCGATCTGACGGGGGGAACGTACGAAGGAAGGATGGATGGATAGATGGATGGATGATTTCGATGGGTGAGACTGGCATGTCGAAATTGCGGTGCTGTGGAGAACGTCATTTGGAATTGGAACTGTGATGGAAATTGGGGAACATCTGGAATATGGACGTAATGGAGAGGAAGGTTTATCTCAGAAAGTTATTGCTGCGGTGGCTGGAGACGGACGATCTCATACTGTCATTCCTCGGGCGATCTCTGACATTATCCGTTTTTTTACTTTTAGTACTGTCGTACCCTCACTTTTTCGACAGTTCTTCAGTTCGAGAGCCCAACTGCAACCATGAGCAAGGTTCCAGCTATCCTCAACGTGACCGAGCAGGAAGTCCAGGCCATGCTGGCTGCCCAGGTGAGGACGATCTCTCATGAATTGGAATATGTACAATCTAAAGACTAACAAGGCTACTTGTAGTCCCACGTCGGCACCAAGAACTTGGACAAGCAGATGGGTCCCTACGTGTGGAAGCGTCGTAATGACGGTATCCACATCATCAACATTGGCAAGACCTGGGAGAAGATTGTCTTTGCTGCCCGTATCATTGCTGCCATTGAGAACCCCGCGGACGTTTGTGTCATTGCGGCCCGTCCCTATGGTCAGCGTGCGGCTTTGAAGTTCGCCCAGTACACTGGTGCCCAGGCTATTGCTGGTCGTTTCACCCCCGGTACTTTCACCAATTACATTACCCGTACTTTCCGTGAACCCCGTGTGCTTCTTATTACCGACCCCCGTACCGACCACCAAGCCATCAAGGAAGCGTCCTACGTCAACATCCCCGTAATTGCTTTCTGTGACACTGACTCTCCTCTTCGCCATGTCGATGTTGCCATCCCCACTAACAACAAGGCGAAACACGCCATCGGTCTCGCTTACTGGCTTCTTGCCCGTGAGGTCCTTCGCCTCCGTGGCACCATTGCGCGTACTTCTCCTTGGGAGGTGATGGTTGACATGTTCTTCTACCGTGACCCTGAAGAACAGGAGAAGGAGGCTGAGGCTGCTGCTGCTACCACTGCTGCCGCCGCCCCTGAGAAGCCCTTCGGTGCCGAATACGGCGGTGAGTGGGGAGCTCCCGCCGCTCCCGATGCTGCCCCTGCAAACCTTGAGGTAAATAATTACAAAGTGCCACATTTCTCTAACGATTGGCTAACAACGTTTTTCTACAGTGGGAGGCCAGCGGTACTGGTGTTGCGGATGTTGCTGGTCTCGCCTCTGCTCAGATCGAAAGCGGTGACTGGGGAGCGTCTACCGGCGAATGGGGTGCTGAATAAGTGCCTAACTAGAATGCAAATTGTGTTTACACACATGTTTATATGTGCAAATATAGCCTGATATATTCACGGCAATATGGCCTGATTATGTCCCTGTCCGATTTGCGCGATCTACTGTGACAATGTCTATTGGATGCGTCTTTTTTGCTGATCTCCAGAATCCACATGGCGATAGTCTCCCCGGTCCCTCCGCTATAGCCGAAGCCCTGTGAGCCACATCTTCTTGCTCTCTTAACCATCTGCTATATTCTAGTGTTGTCATTTTGCGGAAATCTACAGCATCAACTTCAGACGACGTTGCGGAACGATACAAAGCAGTGAAACACCCACATAAGATTGTATGTAGTCGTAAAAGACCACCGAGAAAGCACATGAATGAGATGCATACTATTGAGTGGATGCCCGCAACCGCTCGAAATGCTGCCTCACTCAAGTGGCGAGAGCCTCCTGTCATTTGGGAGTTGGACCGATCAGCGTTGAATGCCTAAAAGTACAAAGAAAAGCAAAGCTTACCGCCAACGACACACATGCCTATCGATATCGCAGCCATGCTTTGGCTGTACAGAAATGTCACTATCATGGTTACAATATAGAGCCTACCTAACCGCAGAATATGAAATCTACTAATGTCGGAAACGACAGAGCTATAATTGAGATACCTATAGTTTCGCTTTCCTATGCACGAGTTGGTGAAGAAACAGTGATGGTCCAAGCGAAGTACGCATTTATCACAATATTTACAATGCAATGATGTTGCATGACTGGGTGGAATACACTTTAGCATCATCTCTTGTAGCGACACAAGCCATAAATTACTTACACGGATGCCCTACATATGAAGCAGTAGAACGCGGTAGATGGAACGTTTTCTGGATCTACCCGTCCTTGTGAATGGATAATTGCGGGATCTGCTGGATTTAGGATCATGAGAGTAATCCCTCCAGCCGTCAAGGTTACCCAGCATACTGCGACCCACACGATGAGCCATGTGCGGAGAGAGCTCAGATGGAATGTATAGAGGATATAGAAGCAGATGGGAGAAAGAAGACCATAGAGGATACCAATCGCCTGTCGAATGCTCCAGGGGCATTGGCAGCCATTCGTGCGTGGTGCCATGGGCTGTAGAAAGTGATTTTTACGAGGATCTACTCTTTGTTACGGAGATCGCGTCGCGAGCACGTTACGTAACCCGACGTGAAAGGCGAGGTTAGGGTTAGGGTTACTACGTGCTCTATCATCCAAATTATGCATTGGACCAGGTTTTATTGGTCATTGATGATGAGGAGATATAGATCAACTAGTACCTAGCGGGCAAAAGCGTATTGGATCACCAGCAAAGATCATGCCTTGCAAAGATGTTGTTTTTGCAGTCATGAGGGTATGTCCCTTCTAGGTGCTATGGCCCCGGCTCTCCATATTCTTGCAGCGGTTCAGAAGACTTGATGTAGCAATTGATACATAAAAGTAATTGAAGGTCTTGTCAGCCAGATGGTCGAGGATTATGATTCACTATTCAGCGATATATCTGATCATTGTCTCCCAATCCAATGTGTTTTTCATGTGGAGGCCATGATCTCATAAGGAAAGTACATAGGAATATGAAGAGCGTCCTTTTCTATCACATCTGGTAAATGCCTGCTTTCACTCAGATGTTACGCAAGTCTCACCACCCAATGTCAATGCAATTTGCTCTTGCTTCTAAGCGATATCTATCTCCTAGCTACAAAACTATAAACGAAACCCAACCACACCGCTCCGCCCTCCAATATCCGGCAAAACCCATCTCCATCCTTTTTCCAAAACATCCTCCTCCTCGGGATGCAAGCAAGTCAACACGACCTTTTTCAGCACCCTGGAGGGAGTTGCCGGTTTTTTCACAGAGAGTTTCCAATCCGGAGTTTCGCAACCAACAACTAAATTATTTACATCCAAATGTACGCCAGACGTTGTATGAGGTCTCACTTTTGTTTTCTTTACCACAACCGATGGCGTCGTCTGCGGCCGCCTGGTAGGCCTCCGAGTCCACTTTGGTGCCTCTAACACCATTGTATGCAGTTCAGGCGGTTTTGCGGGGGGTTTGGTCGTCCTTTTTGGCTGCACATGGTCAGGGGGATCTGGAAGGGGTGGGAGGTAATCTAGACTGGGGGACGATGATGTTAGAAGAAGGTGGTGGGGGTAGATGAGCGGGGATGAATTGGGAGTGAGGTTCAGGGTGGGTAGGATGGTTTGTTGGGTATGTGGCCGAGAGGGTAGCCGGCGATGAGAATCAAAAGGGGTCCAGGGAGCCGGTCTACGTGTATCGTGGATTTCTATAGTGGAGTTTTGAATGTCGTGTTTGGAGGGCGATGCCTCCGTGTGGGATGGGTCTCTGTCAGCAGGTTCAGACTGTTCGGACAGAGACGTTGAAGTCGGGCGAGTGTGTAAAAGGGACGTTGTATTTCCTCGACGTCCTCTGCTACTCGGTCTGGTACTAGTAGGTGTGGAATGCCCGGTTGCAAGCGATAGTCCTGACGAGGTGAGTGAAGAGAAGGACGCAGACGCATTCTCTCCACTCCGCCACTCTTGAGGTTCATCAGCGAATCCAGTATCGGTAGTAGAGGTTGGTAACTCATTCTCAAATATCGGTATGTCGGAGTCGGTCCCGTTTGATAGCAAAGGACTACGTCCGCAAGATTTCTCAGCTTCGCCTTCATTGCCCTCAAACATTCCAGTCGTGAATTCAGTATCAGTGTTTGTTGCAGATGCATCGTACTTGGATGTTGACAGTGCTGGCGAAAGCCGCTTCGCGCTGCACAATTCTTCACCGTCAGAACCTGTTCCAGTATCTATCACGTCTGACGAAAGTGAAACGAGGGGAGAGGATGATAGTTCTGGAATTGGATTTGTGCTGTAGGATGCATTTTCCTCGTTGCCTAATCCTGTTACGGTTTGAAGGCCATGCGTTTGGCCGGATGAAGACGCTTTAGATAAGGACACGGAAGAACCACCTTCCACTGGGCCCTCCGCATCATCAGATTCAATTGTATTTGCAGCGTACTCTCCTTGTTCACTAGCGGGCAAGTAGTTGTTGGAAGAGTTTGAGATGCCGTAGTGCCGTTGAGTTTCAGCGCGGTCATCAGCACCATCTTCATAGTGAATCCGTACACTGTCGCTGCTTATGTAGGGTTGTTCCTCATTTCGCTGTGCCCTTTGTTCCGTATCATGTACCCCGCTGCCATCTGCTCCCGCTAACCCAAACTTTATCTTTGAAAACACTGCGGGATCCGAGCTGAGAATGTCATCACTTGATGCGGACAGGTTATCGTAATGACTGGATGCATCGATCTCAGTAGCATCGGCATCAACCTCTTGTGCGACCGATTCTGGAAGTCTTGCCTTGAATGCTCTCGGCTTCCGAATCATAGGTGTACTTTGTGAAACTGTTTTGCTTGTCCACATCGTTTTGGATACGAGTCCGATTTGGTTGGTACTTTTTGCAATGTTTCTCATCCAGGGGTCGTCGTCCTCTTCGTCACTTGACTGTCCATTCTGGTCTACTTGTGTCGAGCTGGTAGTGCTTTTAGCACCCACCTCGCCTGAAAACCGCATAGGACGGTAGAGTCCCGCTCCACCATTTCCGCCGATACCATGACCTTTAACCCGTGGGATGAGTAGGGGTGGGTCATCTGGGTTGTCATCTCGTTCCTTCTCTGTATCCTGTTGGTCATCGTCATCTTCTGATTCTTCCGCACTATATGCTGGAACAATCACAGCTTCAGTTTTGCGTCTACGAACCGTTCCGTCGCCCCATGTCCAGATATTCTGGAAGGAAGTTCGGGCGGGTGGTGGGAGCTGCCAGGGGTTTGTCATGCTTTACCGGGTCTATAGTAAAGGCTTCTTGGTCGCCAGATAGCAGCTTATGGTGTGACGAATTGGATGATGCTATTAATGGAGACTTGGCAACTGGCTCATGGGTGCAAATATGACAAACTCCTGAGGGTCGTCCGGGTATTTATTTACATTTCTTCAGGGTTCCACCTTGGACATACCACTATTTATATTATACTGTCTCCCAACCTATGCAATAACTCATATAGTTGGGGTTGCCCACTTGGTTTCCGTGACAGTTACGGTCACAGTGACCCTCTTGTCCTCCCCGAGATCCCGTTTCTGTCTTTGGATTTCTTTTAGAGGTGCCAACCCCTTCACTGGCATACACCCATCAAATCCCGGCCCCTTGACAGCACCTCCCCGGACTTCCACGCCCCCAAGGGCAAATACCCCACCAACAACACGAGAATCGCGAACAGTTACGCCCCCCTTTGCCAAGACCGTTCCAAAAAAGTCGATACTGTCTAGTACCACATGCTCTGCTTCGAAAAAGTTCCATAGGACTTTATGTGGATAAGTGACCATACTTGTATCCAGATCTCTCAATTCAATCGTTCCGGTCCCAAAGACATTGACCAAGAGTGTTGAGCCTGGGTTCAGCTTTTGGTTTGCAGGTCCTCCGGGAAGTGACATGCCGATCAGGCGGACCTGGCCGAGTGCTCCGCCATCAATGTACGCAACTTGGGTCATACTGCTCCCCACAACAGATGACGATAACTTGAACACCAATTTGGGGGGTGCAGCTCGGTGCAACGCAACAGATATTGTTGGTTCCAAGTCACTCACGCCGTCCACCAGAACTTTCAAATCCCCTTCCAAAGACCCAAATCCATAGTCAGGCACCAGGACTCCACATCCCCTGCCCTCCAACACACTCAAGCTCTCCTCGTCCACATCCTTGTCCTCCTTTACCCCAATATTTCCACTGATAATCTCGCTTGCTACCACACGCACTGAAGACCCGCTGAGAGCAGCGTAGGGGAACAAGTGTGCGGCATTGAGCAGAGGACAAGACTGTGGGGCGGAGAAGGTGGATCTTCCAATGGTGGAGTTTTCAATTGTTAATGACCCTTTAATGGAAGCCGCTCGTCCTGTACATATTATTAACAAAATGTAAAACAAATGTCAAAAAGGACAAGTACTCACCATACACTTGAGAATCAACAACCACCACATCATTCCCGGCAACTCCAAACACCGATACAAAGTTTCCCAAAGGTGGCTGCGAGCATCCTGCCGCCCCCGCTTCCCTAATAATCGGCACTGTACACAAGACATTTCAGTCACCACTCTCAACGGCATGGCCGTATACCACAACATACCAGGTGCTCTCCTCTGCCTCTGTACACCTTCCTGTGCTATCCACCGCCTCGCAACCCCCCATCTCTCCAAGGTATCCGGAAATAGGTTGGATACGAGACTAAAGAGGCTGACAAAGACGGCGAGGGCTGTATAGACGGTGTAACTCATATTGAAACTGGAAATCAAGAAAGCCTTTTGCAAAACGCTCTCGTCCTGCAAGTCCGACCGGCTTACGCGAGCGTGTTTACACGTGATTTGGTTTTTGTTTGTGTAAATCCTTCGGGCCAAAAAAGCGTTTCCATTGTCGCAATGTTTAACAATCGGACCAAGCAGCGAATAACGGTTGGACTCATCGTTTCGGTTGCGCTGTTGTCGATCTTTACTGTCGCCTATCCTACCACTGGAATGGGACGACGAAAGAGGAGCAGAGAGGTTGGAGGGCCATCTTACAATCGACGCGATGGACCGACTTGATGGTCAATAGTTGGTCAACCTGCGAACGAAATGGGGAGCGTCGCGATGTTATGAAGTTCAAGGTTACCTTGCCGATCCTCCCATGGGACTAGACAACGCTAGTAACGACAAGCCGGTGAACAGTTTGGAAGAACAAACTTCACCGTTTGGGGGACGCAGTCAGGTCGGGTAGAGCTAGTCGTCGAGTCACCGTATCGGTGCGCTGCCGAGGGGGATCGACGAAGAGTAAAAGCGACGGTGGAGAGGAAATAGGGAGGACACGACATCCGCGCAGTCAATGTACAAACAGACACTACCTTTTCACGTACGAAAGAAAAACAGCCGAACTCATCCTATTCACCACGGCTTAACCCACGGTGTATTACCTCAACTTGCTTCCAGGAGTCGGCACACCGGATACCTAGAGATACCCTACTTGTATATATCCCGCTCGTAATTTAATGCAACATAGAATACTGATATAGAATCACATTTGGGATAGATAGTCATAAGAAGGAAATATGTACACAAAATATATACAGCAGGAAGATGCATTAGTTCCATTATCCATCTGGAGGGCTTGGAGGGCTTGGAGGTTGATCCTGAGCCGGTGGAGTAGGTTCTCGCTCATTGCTTACGGACGCAGGGAGCCTCATGAGCGTCCAGTGTACCGTTCGCGAATAACTAATGGGCGGTCAATATATACCCTAATCAACAGAAAAACATAAGAGAACCTACCCATCCTCAAAGACAACTCGACAGCTAGTCGCCAAAGAAATTGAGAAATCAATGTCCCCATACAAACCAGCGAAATTGCCACAGCTCACCTCTGTTTCTCACAGAAAATCTCACGAACCCAACCAAAATGCCATCCCGCATCCCTGACCGACGACGATTGAGCACCATACCAGCGGACACGTCCCCAATTCGCAGAACTTTAAAACTCACACTTTCGCTTCTACACCTACACCCACACTAAATATCGCTGGAGCCTCCTCCACCAACTTTTCCCGTTCAAGTCGTTTTTCACTTTGCTTAATGGGATCGTGTTGCGAGCTTCCAAGCATACCGGGATCAGCATGACAAAAGAGAGAAGTGACCAAAGACACATGACAGCATACCAATAGCAAACCCAATTATCTCCATCTTGCATCAAAGTCAGGCCCGCCACATCCGCACATGAGACGTGATAAGCTCGTACGCATTTTCCCTAGGGTAGATCCGACGTTGATTCATGATCTTGAGGGGTAATATACAAAAGGCGTACCTTGGCGCATTGGATACATGCCCCCATCTTTCCGGGTCTACTCGTCGCGGGCTTACACACGGCGCATTTCTGCATACGAATTTAGTGGACCGTCACTAGTATCTGATCTAATGTGATAGCTCACCAGTCGCCATCGAGCCTTGTCAATCGCATCTACGCCTTTGATGATTTCCTTTTGCGGATCCAGGGGGTGGGGTTCTATCCATGTTTCTACAGCGGATGGGTGAGAAGAGGAGCATAATTGAAGATGCAGAACAAGGTTTTGGAGACGAACCTGGGACGAATAGTGCGCATTGTCTGTGTGCCCATCGGCCCTCTACTTCCGTTGGGAGAAGGTCTCCATCACGAAACGTGCAGAGGACGCACTAAGTGGAAATTGAAAGACGGTACCATGAAGAGCCCTTCTAGGCCATGACACACCACACGGTTCACGACGTACCTTTATCTTGGGTTCAGATACCGACTTCTTTCTCTCCCCGCTAGTCACTTTGGAGTCCGCGTTGGCTTTCGCCTCAGTGCCGTCCTTATCCTTCTTTCGCTTCTTCGGCTTCTTCTCAACATTCACCATCTCCCCAACAGGAGTCTCCCTGACGGCCAACATGTCGACTTCCGTATTTTTCCTCTTCTTCTCCACTTTCTCTACCTTTTCCATCGTTTCCATGACTTCCACCTTTTCCACTCTCTGCTCAACCATAGCATCCTCCGGCGGCTTGATCGACGGTAATTTCAGTTTGATCCGTACAGGAAGACGTGGCGGATCAAACAGCCCTGCCACATCCAGTTTCACACTATCCCCAATACATTCGCAGTACCCCGCTTTTTTGCCGATTTCCACCCAGCTGTCCAGAGCGAAGTTCACTGATTCTGCGCAATTGAAGCCGAGGTTATACCCTTGATGGTAGCCTGTTGCGTAGTAAGAATCTCGTGTCGGATGAAAGATAACTACGATGTACCATACCATACGGAAACGTGATAACAAACTATTTCGTGACGCGTACATACTATAGGTTAATACTAATCGATAGAGGAAATAAGCGACAACAAAATGATCCCCTCCATACCTCCCCAGCTTTTTGCACAACGCGATGTACTGGCACATTTCTCGCCGTCAAGAATTTTGGAGACAAAACACATGTTTTGTGTCGCAGAAATTCCGGGCACTTGTAAGCTTCTTCGCTAAACACACCTGAAAAACAAGGAATAGTTCAGCAACCGTGATGAGTACATGGTTCAATATCTCAGATGATGTGACGTAGCTCACCTCTCGCCACCGTTTCGAAGCGAGCTCGATGAGACGGGGGAATAACGTACCACTGCTTCGGAGCACCCTAATCCACAAATCATGTTAGACCTAATAGTATTTGCCAGATGCAAGTCAAAATGCTTACAAAGTGGATGTAGCTAATCAGAAAAATAGCAATTGTTAATCGTTAGCAACCATCTGAAGTACCTAACAGTATCAAGATCTCCGCTTACTTGATCGAATAGAGATCCATATCTTCCTGTAGATCGAAAATCGTAAAACAGAAGATTCCACATGACCAAACATCAGCGTTCTAACATACCACATGCCACGCAAACGTTGCCTACCAGCGTATATTATTAGTGGCCACTCACGACTGGTCAAAATCTTTGCCCAACATACCTTCCACATCCCAAAGTAGAGGTACGGACTTTAACAGAAGGCGAGGCATAAGCATTGTATTTTTCTAAAAACGTTTCCAACTATTTCCTACCTATTGACGCCAGGTAAAAATACGTTCACCCTCCGCAATAGATTATCCAATCTCGCCAGATTCCAAGAATTTCCTTCTCCAAGTGGATGATCAAACAATGATCCAAGCATATCTGCTCCATAGAGTGGTGCGACATATGTAATATTTCGCCAATAATATCGTTCGAGTTCTTTACAATAGTCATCTGTGAAGCCTTCGGAGACTTCTTTTGTAGAGAAATGAATACGAGACGGTGTATCGACAGGACGCTTGCGTACAGTGGGTTTGGGTTGTGTCGTGGTAATGGTTGGGTCTGTGGGGTCGGTTGGATCGGTCACGGGGGTTTCAAGTGGTGGCGCGGGTGTTAACGTGCTGTTGACAACATTAGCAGAATTTTCATCTGCTCGTATTGCTGACAATGCTTCCTGTCCCTCCGCTTGTTCTGCATTAGCTGAGCTTGACAAAGGTTCCGGAACTACGGCCCGCGCTTCGGAAATGGTGATGTCTGGTGTCTCGGTCTGTTTATCTTTAGCTTCTACGGAAGAAGCTGGTTCCACTGATCCTTCACCTTGTGCCACCTTTCGTATTCGCTTTCTCAGAGCCGGTCTATGTGGATGTACCTGAGGTTTGCCGTCGCTATTGAATTGGGGTGTCTTGTGCCCAGCCGAGTTGGCGAGCTCGTACCAATCCTGGACTAAATTAAACATCATCATACTCTCATGAGTTGCTGTTGCAGATGTTTGAGAGCGTAGAAACCCACCGCTGTAAGTCTTTCTCTGCTCAATGTTCATTTGGAAGTAGGTGCCCACAGGTAAACCACCGCCTGTGACGAATGTCAGAGTACGTCGACCAAATTCAAAGCTAAATAGATTAAAGCGACCGCACCTGTTATCTCCTGAACAATGGGCTTGCGTATTTTCACCTCTGTCAAAGCCGGAGAGATATCCGGCAGACGCTCACTCCATTCCTGTGGAGGTATGATCTTGACGATACCGGCGGCTTTTCCGAATGAGTCTATCGCCCTCATGAAGGCCGCAAAGTCTTTGAACTGCTCGTCTGTGGGCTTAAATACGGGTACGCCGTTGGGTTCGTAATAGTGGTCTGGCAAGACGGGGTTAGGGGCTGGACTTTGCTCTTTCGATGACGTAGAGGGACAAGGATTGGCGGCATTTCCATGTTCTGGGGTGAGATCAATGTGCGGGCTGCTGACAAGGCGGGGTATGGGACTTAATATGGCTTGTGATGTTGCTTGCAGCGTTGGCGTTAACGACGTCGTTGCGTCCATTTTGGACGGATCTGTTCGAGTGAGCCTTTGCAGCCCCTGTGTAGCCATTACTTGTTTGCTTACTTAACCATTCGAATGCATTTCATTAAACTGAATGGAGTCATCCAAAGGGCCTTCGACGAGCGTTTGACGAGATCTCGACTTTCAAGAAACATGTCGACGCCGTACCTTGCAAAACTAAAATCCGTATTTGCATCAGCACATACACGCGAGCTACGCGGGCACAAGCAAAAGGTACTCTCCGTACTGGTTCTACGGGATCGCTTGGACTCACCGATCTGAAAGGTCCTTACCGTAGGATGGAACAATGACGGTCGGAAGCTGGCATCCGGGTCTGCAGACCAAACAGCGCGAGTATACACCAGTGTAGAAAGAACGGTAAGCTTTTGTTTTTGCCAACTCTGATAAGTAAGCAAGTGTACCAAATTTCAATTAGAGTAGCAAAGATGCCATCGAACTCAAGGCGCATACCGGAGACGTCGACCAACTGTGCTGGGATCCAACGCACCCTGATCGTCTTGCAACCGCATCACTGGATAGTTCGATTATGATCTGGGATATCCGAAGTAGGCATCATCACCATCATTAATTGTCCCGGCATGGCTTACCTATGGATCATGTCTCAACAGCAGCCGACAAGACCCGCACACATCCTTATGCCCGCAAAGTCAGTACAACAGGAGAGAACATCAACATCTGTTGGAGTCCTGACGGACGACATATAGCTGTTGGTAACAAGGTAGGCTGGAACCATTATAGCTGTGGGAATCTCATGGTTCTTACAACCCATTATGCTTACAAAGGAAGACATGGTCTCGTTCATCGATCCTCGTGGAGGCGGGGACTCAAAGAGTGAAAAGAAATACATATGGCACACAATCAAAAACGACGTCGAGGTAGGCGGATTTATTAACCTGTCTGGCCGCCCGTACTGTACTCACCGGTTGACTAGATAAACGAAATCAGTTGGAACTACGCTGGGGACTTATTCTTTATGACAACAGGCCAAGGTATGGAGGTGTACCAATTTGACAATGTATAGATTTGTGCTGATTTTTTCGGTTTTACATACAGGAACGGTCAAAGTCTTGGAATTCCCCCAGTTCAAGCCGGTGCTGGACCTGACAGCTCACACCGCAAACATATATTGCGTTGAATTCGATCCAAGGGGAAAGTAAGAATCTATACAGTACCATTGAGCTGAACGGTATCCAAAAAGATGGCATCCTCAAACTTTCCTGGCAGATACTTTGCAACGGGCAGCGCCGATGCTCTCATATGTTTGTGGGATATTGAAGAATTCATTTGCGTAAGAACGTTTGGAAAACTCGAGTAAGTTCCGCTTTTGGTGTGGCTTATCATTTCAGAGATTTATACATGCACATCTTTATGCAGGTGGCCCATCAGAACCATAAGCTTCAGTTACGATGGAGAGCTCATTGCATCAGGGTCCGAGGACCGAATAATAGATATTGTAAGTGTCTTTTTTTGGTAATTGTGTAGCAAGGCAAACGCGATCATGTCCTAATACTGTTCTCTAGTCGGCGGTGGAAACTGGAGAAAGCGTCCATACAATCCAATGCAATGCTGCCATGAACAGTGTTGCATGGCACCCGACCAAGCACATACTTGCATATGCGGGGGACGACGTGGGTGGTAGAGATCATAAAACACCAGAAGGGAATCTGCGCGTATTTGGAGTGTCATCATCGTCAAGTTCATAATAGATGAATGCTTGCATCTTGTTCCTTTTCGATGACGTTTTTCCATTCCCATCATGCAATGACCGTTTAAAATCCCGTAATAAAAAACAAAACAACGAGGGGGAGCTTTTCATCCAATCCGCGCTCCAAGGCTTCCAACGTGTGCCCTGCATCATTTAATTTCCTACGCGCAAGCGCAGTCCATTGCAGGTCCGACGACCTCCCACCGTTTGTCATTTTTTTTACCTTCATCTTGCTGTCACATGTCCACCTACCCCACCATTATACCCAGAAGCCCTCTTGGGCCAAAGGGTACTACCTCACCGTATTATGTTCCTCCGCTGATTGCCCGTACCTCAGACGGCCACATGGAAGAACTAGTCGAAATCTTGTCAGACCGTCGTGGATGTCTCATTATCGGCGCTGGAGTGTCAGTGTCATTAGCAGACAGTGAGGAGAATAAGCGTCTCGTAACATGGAAAGGGTTTTTGGATCGATTAGCACAAACCGTAAAGGACATGCTTGGACTGGAACAATCATGGTATGAGGAGGTGAAAGCCATGTTGGATATTGACCCAGCGAGGCACCGCGAGGGTACTGTGGACAGACAGTATGCTCTTCGACTCGATAAAGCTGCAGAGATGATTGAGCATCACGTCAATACGGGGCATTTGGGAGGAAGTAGTGACCCTTTTATGCGATACCATCATCTTGTCTTCAAGATCCTCCATACCCTCCGGGCTGACCGCTCCTCCCCCATTGCCAGCTTGCTACACAACCTCCGTACTCCCATCTTCACGACAAACTATGATGTTCTTTTAGAGGACGCTACAGGGAGATTCACACTCTCCATTGAAGATTTGTTAAAAGCGCAAAGAGCATATCGTCTCAAATCAGATCAACATCCCCTTGCACAGCACCAGCAATACGTGTTCCATCTTCACGGCATCTTCTATGATGACCCAGAGCGCAAGTTTGTGCTGACAGCGAGAGAGTATGCGATTACGATCGATGATTTTATTATGGCTTTGAAACCTGTTTTGGTGGATGTGGGGAGTAAGGTCAAGACTGGCGGAATGGCTTTTCACAGAAGCATGGTTTTCATTGGGACGGGCGGAACATTGCAGGTATGACCATGCTGGAGACAAGTTATGTGAAGCATTTAGGTGTGTATTGGTAATTAATCGCATCTCGTGCACTCTTCCAGGACATTCATTTTACAAGCCTCTTTGCCGCTCTTTACGAGTAAGTTGGCCATTGTTGTTGTTTGCAATATATGCCGAATCACCCATGTATTTCTCTTCTCTCTCATCATAAAGACACAATGTGTTTCTGGAATCGAACGGATTTGAACGTGTTCTTCACTACGTCCTCCTCAACGAAACCGAAGCTACCCACATCACCGACTTTACGTTTGAAGATTCGCTTGGCCGACGAATCCATGCACATGAGCTCCTCGTCCCCGTAGTGTACGGTAAAACATACGACGATTTACCGAAATTCCTCGCAGTGCTAGCCAAAAAACTCGACGAGGACGAAAAATCCCATTCGAACGCTGACAGCGTCAATGGAGATGACGAGGACTATGCGCCAGCCAGCAAAGATAAAATTTTTGGAACCGGACGAGGGACTGTGGAAAGTGATTCGGATGTCGGTCCGATGAGTCCACCAGATGGATTTGTACCTAGGCCATCTTACCTACGAAAGGTCAAAGGACATGTGAGGCGACGGTCGAGTCTTTCGACAGAATACGTGGATCCGGACTTGCAATCGGTACCAGAGAAAAAGGTTCAAACAAATGGAGCATGAATCCTTTGTGTGGTCTGCTCCTTGTTTTTATTCTCTATGTCAGTCTCTGTCCTAGATCATTAAGCGCCCTTGTATTTATACTTGAATCCCTCCAAGCCTTCCACACCCTCCCTCACCTCCCCCATCGCCCTAATCGCATACCACTGTCCCAGCACCAAGACCAATGGCAAACACCCGACACCGACTCCCGTCCACCCATCCCCTAAATACATCAAGAATGGCGGTATGAGGGCCACCACAAATGGAACATATTTGACCGCGGAGTATGCTAGTGGTTCCGTGACAGGATGACGGAACGACAGGAACGGGGTTGTAAGGCAAATTGCTGCGGAAAGGAGATAGGCTAATCGATATTGAGGAAGCGGGTTCAAGGGGAGCGGTAGTAGTGAAGCTAGGAGGTACCTAACAAGCAAGCTCGCGTGAGCAACGGTACTATTATGCAAACTCAGAGAATACAAATGTACATACAATCCAGAAGCCATAAATGAAACCTTGTAAAAAACATTTTCGTACACTTGTTGGTGATGATCTGCTTCACGCTTTAGTGTTGCGATTATCTCTTCCTGTTCTATGTGACGAGGCGCGTAGGGTTATTGCACACGTCACGCCGTCATGCGAGAGAGTGCACTTTGACATACGCTGTTCGTCAAGGACAATGTTATCGTCTTCTTCTTCCTCGGCATCCTTGGAGGTGAATGGTGTCCGTTTGTGCATGATGCTGGCGACAAAGGAGGAAATGCAAGATGCCTTCGCGAAAGTTTGGTGTGTCATCCATTTGTCGTGGAAGAGGTTCAAATCCCGATCAAGGCATTCTTTCCTTGTTTTCTTTCCTTTTTATTTTTCTTTTGTCCAAATAGATGAAACAATCCACCAGGGCAGAAAACCGCAGGCAACCAACCAACATGCCTCTGTATAAACGTAATTTGCAATTCAAGAACCACCAAATCCTCCAATTGATAGTTCTATATATCATGCATAAAACTAGAATCTATGCTACCACTATCACAACCGATCATCTACACTTCCTCAATCTTCAAACTCTTTTTATATTGGTTCACCACTCCAGCACCATCACCCACCTTCCCTTCAAATCGTGTCAATTTGCCCTGATCGCATACCCAAACTTCATTGCACACGGCATCCAGGAATCGCTCATCGTGGGATACGATCGCGATGCCTCCTTTGAATTCCCGTAACGCAGAGGCAAGAGCATCAATGGAATCCATGTCCAAATGATCTGGTGTGAGTGAGACGCGTTAGATAAATTATTAGTGTAGGGTGAAATTAGAGGTCATTCTTACTGGTCGGTTCATCCAAAACCAGGACATGAGGATTGGTCATAGCCATCCACGCGAAAACGGCTCGACTCTTTTGACCTCCACTGAGGGTCCCAATAGGTTGCAACGCAGTCGTGCCCGTCAAACCAAACCGTCCCAGTACTCGTCGGTAATCCTCTTCTTGCATTCCAGGGAATTTGCTCTGTAAAAATTGCACACTGCTCGCTCCAAGCTCCAATTGATCGACATGGTGTTGACTAAACAAGGCTATTCGTAGTCGGCCATGTCTTGACACCATACCCTTTTGTGGCTCCACTTGCCCTGTCATGAGGCGAATGAGAGTGGATTTACCAGCTCCATTCGGACCGACAACAGCAATCTTTGAATCCATTTGCAAATCAAATGAGACGCCGCTGAGAATAGTTCGCTGTTCGTTGTAACCAAATGTGACTTCTTCCATTCGGAGAATCGGTGGAGACAGCTTTTCTGGATCAGGAAACCGAAAGTAAATGTCCTGTCCTTCCCCAGAAATTCCCTCCATATCATCTTTTGGTGGTGGTTCAAGCGGTGGTAGCTTTTCAAGAATCTTAATCTTTGATTGAGCCTGTGCTGCTCGCTTCGCATTGTACCTCCATCGGTCAATAAACGCTTGCAAATGCTGTCGATACTGTAACTGCGCCTCGTATTCACGCAACTGGTTCTTTCGCCTCTCAGCTTTGGTCCCAACAAATGTAGAGAAATTTCCACGATAATAATCCAGTAAACCATCATGCAAATGCAGGATATCCGTTGATACCGCGTCCAGGAACGATCGATCGTGGGAAACAATCAGTAACGTTGCCTGCCACTTTTGGAAGTATCTTTCCAACCACACCACAGCGGGAAAATCGAGATAATTTGTCACTTCATCGGCAAGCAACAGATCTGGCTTACAAAAGAGAGCTCGCGCCAACGCCAAACGCATCCTCCAACCACCGCTGAACGTTTTTGTCGCCGCCCGTTGCTGTTCAGGCGAAAATCCTAAACCGTTGAGAATGGATGAGGCCTTGGATTCAGCGGTATCCGCGTCAATCTCTTCCAGCCTTTGGTACACCTCCTTTAACCGTTTTGTCATTGTTTCAGCAGCCTCTGGAGTGGTAGTCGACTTTGACAGCGCCGAATTCAACTGCTTCTCCTCCGCCAAAAGCGCTGTTCGCTCCTTATCTGCTTGCAATACAGACGCCAACGCGGGCGTATCGTCACCCGCAATCTCCTGTCCACGTGC